>NW_023416909.1:96642-186343 GCF_002922805.2 Oryzias melastigma | reverse complement strand
CCAGAAGAAGGTTGTTAAACAAGATCAGACGGTGAGGCTGGAGGTAGAGAGGAGGCGCCTGGCTACGGTACTGAAGATCCACGACCTCCTGGGTAATATGCAGCAGGAGCACACCCAGAAGGACTTGATGACTGGAAACAACCAGGCACCCCACATCCCCATCCAAAAGCTGCACAGCCTGAACCGGCTTGCCGCCATGCTGGGCGTCCGAAGAGACAACGGACTGAGGTGAGTCTGTCAAAGGGCCATTGTCGTACCTTATATAAGAGTCTGTTAAAGGACTGTTTACTGTTTCAGCTTGAGTGTTGGTCTAATGCATAAAAATGTAAAGCTGGTGATTGTCTGCTAAGCCTGCCATTGTGTTCTGCAGCCTGGATGAGCAGATGCAGGATGCTGCACTGGTCTACATGGACCTTCTGGAGGGAAAGGACCAACCAGTGGCTGGATCCACTTGTGAATATTCTGGGTTGACGAGGAGAATATGACATTGTCTGAGCTAAATTGATGGAAAGTTTAAAGTTCTGTCAATTTTGTATTTTTTTCAGATAAGCTGCTGAAAGAGGAGCTTACAAGATTGATGGATTGCAAGTATTTTAGCCATTTTCAGCCTCAACCCAACAAGTCTCCAGAGTTGTCTCTGAGCTTAGGAAGCCGCAGCAGTAAGAGCTTGACCCTCTAAGTTGGAAACCAAATGTATTTTCAAAGTACATTGGCATGCCTTCACAGATTGCCTGTCCTGGTGAGATTGTAAAGTGTGGTTCCTACTCCCAAAAGGGGTTTGTCCTGTCACTAAAACCTCACATACTTTAGCTAAATACCTACATTTATCTGGACATCCGGGCACATCTGTTGGTATGAAGTTGGGACAATGTTGGTGGTATTATGGTGGTGGAATACATGTTTTGTATCTGTGGGGGAAAAGTTTGGATTGCACCGTGAGTCAGCAACAAGATAAGGGCCTTGAACTTTGACAAATGGTGAACTGTTAGCTAACATTCATGTTTTGTTTTTTGGGTGGGTTTTTCCGTTATTAAATTCAAAAGCAAGTGGCGCTTCCAAAGAGGTGAGAGTCCCGATCAGTTCAGGTTTACAGCAGTTGTCGTACCTAAATCCACTGATCTGTTGCTGGATTAGCTTTTCCCCAGATTACCCCTGCAGGATGTGAGAGGGCCCCACAATCCAAACTGGAAGGATGATTTCCAGTCCATGAAGGAGCAGGAGCCTCCTGACAGCTGGGATGCTGAAACCTCTGATGGACCCTCATCCCCACCAACTGGTATCCCAAAACCTTGGAGGGGAGCTGCCATGCTCATCCCTAAGGCTGTCCGAGCTGCATCAAAGAAGCATACTGTTTCCAAACCGGTAAAAATGACCTCAGGCTTTTTCCACTGTTTTTCTGATTTTGTTCAGCTATGTAACTGATGGAATGCAAAACTGTAAATGCTTTAGTAGCACAAACAACTTGACAACATATAGTAGCTCAGTAGCTGCTCGTAGGTGGGCTTTTTTTTTTAATGTTTTATGTTCTAATGCACATTTATAATTTAAACTATGTATTTTAAGTGAAAGCTGGGTGGTTCAGGTTTCAAGATAAAAGCCCTTAAAGTCCCTTGATAGGTGCTGTTAGGGTTAAACCACATATTAGTTTGATCAAAGATGGCTAAAGATCTTCCCATGGAGGTATGGGTTCAGTTCTAGGGGCCATCGGCAGCTGGTGCTGGGGGTAATGGATGTATACTATCAAAGATCAAATTAAACATTTGGTATTCCAGAAACGCAGGGCTTTTATTGGCTGGCTATATCCGTACTGTTTGATTTGAAAGACTATTGCAGCATACAATTAAAGTACTTCAAACCAGTCAGTTTTACTTAATTTGTTTTCAGTTATCAAATTATGATATTGTTAAAAAGAGGGGAATGTCAATAGGCTCTCGGATGTTAAGATGAACTTGGAAGGGAAACGGTACCCCCAATTGACCAATTACCACAGTTCAGGACACTGACCATGGTAAACCCATTATTTTGGCATGTATTTCTGCTAAATCTTTGAATAATGATCTGTTTCAGACCCAATTATCCAGAAATGTAAAAACCATTTCATCTGCTGGCACAAAAAGGATTACTTCCACCAATAAACCAATATTAAAAGCCTTGTGTGGTTATCAAGATTTCAGTGACATAGGAAAAAGGTCATGGCTGCAAGGCACTTCCTACCCTTAAGTTGTGTTTACAATATTTGGAACCAAAGAGATTCATCACACTTGTAGAAGTGTGTCAAAGTTTCATATCTGAAGAGAACTCCTCTTTTACCAGATAAATACGTTTTTGTCCTGAGAAAACTTATTTTCAACTGGCAAGAAGATTTTTTTATCTGCACAATAAAAATGAACTAAAGCTACCATTTTCTTATGTCAATTTTTCTTTATTTACCTGGAGCCAAGTCACAGGAGCAGCTGTCAAACCACAGAGTCAAAAGCCTCACTCTGCTCAAGAAATCCCACCTGTTCTGCCAGGTTTTCACAGCAAGGTACTCATGGCTCTTGGCTCAGAGACAAAAGACCTTACAAAATAAAAATATCTTGCCCTGTGGTCCCCAACCCACGCTCCCTTTGGCCCTTGGCTGGGTCTCTATTAACTTGTTTTTGGACCAGTCCACTCCTGGCTGGTTTAGAATGATCCAGTGACCGCTTCCGTTGAGTGTTGGACCATCAAGATGCATGAAAGGTGTAGAACAATGGTGTAGCTGTGAGTCATAATAGTGCGTCTACAGCGGTTCTCCATATTTTCGAATTTGGCATGTCTCTGGTACCTAACCATCGTGAATAAGGAGGGAATACTGAATGCAAAGAATTTAATATTCTTTGCGAGAAGATTGTGGGAGGCGAAGAAGAATACCGCCGAAAACTGGACAGAACTTTTGCCTTGGATCTTGAGTTGGGAAAAGCGCTGGTTTGATGCTTGCTGTTGTTGTAATGCCTTTCCGCCAATCAATGGATTTCATTGTGTGACAACACTGGCTCCACCCCAACTGGTCTGTTACATTTTTGTATGGACCCACAACCAATGGGGGACCAGAAATTGTATGAATTAGTCTGGCCTAATGGGCCGATTTTTTTATAATGGAAATACTCAATATATCATACCAATCTGGTCTGGACCACTCACAAAACTAGTCACAAAAGGCATGCCCACCTATGTCTATGTACTGCGAACAAGTCCAACTTGCTCCCGGCAATGCAAGCTGGTCAATTTCTATGGAAGAATGTAGTCTATAAAGAGATGGATTTTGCAGAAGAGATTTTTCTTTAAAGTCTGTGTAAGGAAGAAGAAAGCCAAATTTCTAGCATCTTACCTCCCTTCCTGACAGTGCACCAGAGTACTGTCTGCCTTGAAGCCATGATTTTTTTTTATTTTCCATCGATTTAATAAAGCACATGAAAGCTTGACAAATCTGTTTGTATTCTGCCAACATTGGAGGTATTCTGTCAAAAATAACAAATCATATGTGCCATACATATCCCCTTTTAAGGTTTTCAAATCACAACCATCCATATTGGATTCCAAAATCCCCAAATAGTTTTACTTGAGAATCTTATAATTAGTCCAGTCTGACAGAATAATTTGAGGGTTAGGATAACCAACCTCCAGTTAGGGTAGGGAGGTTTCTTGGGCCAAAATTAGTAATTTTATTTCAGTTTTTAAATTTTTTTTTAAACAAACGTTGGTACTAAATTCTGTGTAATGTGGTGTAATATACAAAACTGTCATTCTTAAGTCACTTAAAAAAAATCTTTGAAATTTGTTGCAAAAGTCATCTTTTATATGAAATCTCCTCAGAGAAAAGAGAAGAAAGCCAAAAGGGAACAAAGCACGAAGACTGTAAGTGTGTAACATGCAGCAAAGATTCTAATCCCTTGCTCCCCCCCAAAAGTATTATTTATTCTGTGCAGGCCCTTCAAATGGAAATACCTGTGGAAATGTTTCAGTCCCCATCTACTTTGCCCAAAGATCCGATATTAAGGAAACAGCACCTTGAGGAGCTCATTCTGAAGATCCATGGCTCCTTCAGCTTCATGCAGGTAATCTTGAGTATTTTTGCAATTGGTCAATGTTGGTGTTCCCGTTTGATTGCCTAAGAACAATTCAGTTCAATGACAAACACAGGAACTATGAAATTACAGGAAATATGAATTAAAATAGGTGCATCATAGATGCATTGGCGCTCTACTACAAATTCAAAGGTATTTAGTAAAGTTTCAAAAGGCTATTCATGATGCAGAGGTAGAGCGGTCGACCTCTGATTCAAAGATTGCAGGTTTGATAACCAAAGTATCCTTGGGCAAGACACTGAACCCCACATTACTCCTGGTGGTTATGGGTTGGTGCTTATGTTCGTCAGCAGTGTGTGAATGTGTGTTATTGTGTGAATGGGAGTGTGACTGCAAAGCACTTTTGGCCTTCAAGAAAGGAAGTAAAGCGCTATACAAGTATACGCCATTTATGATTTATTCTTCTGTTCAGGACTCTTTATTAGATGGTGAGAATTCTACCAGCAGTCTACCCAGACCCAAGAGACTTCCATCTGGGGCTTCTTCTCCTTTGGGTAATTTACTGCACTACACAACCTCTAGTCTGTCAGTTATCAGAGTCCACTCTCTTCATCTGGTTCTTGCTCTTTTATCCCCTAAAGAAATATCCTTTATTTGTTTGTTCTTCTGGCTTCTAAGTTTGGTCCTCTCAATGTTGTGTTGATTGGGCTCATATTTTTATGTTAAAGTCCTCTGACTGTGGGCTTGACCAATCTCTTATTGGTTTATAAGTGACCTCCGAGGTTGTGTCCCACAGTTTGAGTTCTCAGAAGTTCTTAAAGCTGCTAGAACGCTGGTTTGTGCCACATCAACAAAACCCAGAGGAAGCCAACTGAGCAGTTACAGCTTTATGTAATGGGCAGTCGTCAGTGGTTTGACTGGGGGGTCATATATGCTTTAAGAAATTTAAGGCCACTTAAAATTTAAAGGGAAAAACTAACAGAGTAGATGTACTTAGCATCAAGCTGCACCAAATGGTCTATTTCTCTTGATGTATGTACAAGATTCACACTGGGTTAACTTTGTGGAAGTTGCTTAAGCACATAAAATATAATAAAGCCCACATGTTGTAATTTTCTAATCAACCTCCCACCTTGTCATTTTACCAGCCTACGGTGGTCTAAGAAGTCCGTCTGATATTCTACCCAAAGTGATGAGTGTAAGCTTTCATCTTTTTTATGCTGAAGTCTGCCTGCCTTTTAATGCAGTTTTAGAATAGTCCTGGTCTCATTTCTCGACCTTGTTCAGTCCACCCCGCTGCCTAATAGGCTGAAAGAGCGCAAGTCCAGTGTGTCAAGTGGGGAACAATGTCTTGATCGAGTTGACTTGGAGCTTTCCTCGAAAGACCTACCTCATGTAAGAAGCAGCTGTAGATTAGCGGATGAAACGCACATTTGAGTTCTGCTTTCTTTAATAACCAATGAAATAATCTCTTCTCTGCAGGTGTCTCTTCAGTTGGACTGCAGGAAACAATTTTCCTCTCCTCCTCTCTACAGCAGAGAACTACCTGATGCTTCTGCAGAAGAGAATAACTCCTCTTGTGTACATGGATTCTTTTGTGGAAAAATGACCAAATGTTTGTGTTTTGATATGTTGAAAAAGTGCAAAGACTTTGAATTCTTCACAGATCTCAATTATTGGCCCATGTAAACACTCCCCCTCTAATGGATTAACATCTTGCAATTCTACACCTCCTAAGAGGGAGACCTTTTCCACACCTCCCACCAGACGAGCTCTGACCTCTGCACAGTTCGGAAACATTCAGGCGGTAAGATTCTCCCAACTGGTAATTCTAGTTATGAGGGGTAACTTGTGTGGAGTATATTCCACGCCTTTTCTAGGTCTTCAAGCCAGGACCAGGTTTATCTCAGGTTGGGGAACTGGACTACAAGTCGAAAGCAGATTTCTCTGAGCCACAGTACAGCATTGCTAGTACCCAAACTCCGTCCGAGTTTGCTCCCACAGATGACGAGCCTCTGCTGGGTATGAAAACTCTGAGCCCCAAATCGTCCCCATCAAGGCAGCTGTGAACTGTTCTCTTGTTTATCTGTAGTGTACCAGCCACAGTACATGCTGGATAATGGAGAGAACTTCCTGTCTCCTGGCCTCCAAAGTGGGGGTTTGGGTCGTACCAACCAGTCTTACTACAGGGGACCTGTTAGAGGTATGTGCCTGGGGATAGGGCACCAACTGTTTGTTGGCTATTCTGCTGTTTCACCTCTTCTACATTTTCCATTTCTGCTAGACCATGGTTCCTGCAGGGTCTTCAAAAGTTTTAAAAAGCATAACATTTATGAATGTGGGAGTAGTGCCTTAAAAAGCCATAAAAATATCTTGAATTTTGATATCTGAACTTTAAAAAATTATGTGAAATTTTTCCATGTCACATTTCATGTCAAAAGTTATTTTTTTGTTTTCAACTGAGATGATTTTGATCAAATAATGTGAATAAACATTGGGAAAACCAGTTGTTATGGACTAATATGCTGAATACCCACCTGTGTTTGATTAAAAATTAAAAAGAGCTCTAAAGCATCACGGCATTTACCAAAAACAAGATATGAAGCGACAGTTTTGGTCAGAAAAAGTAAAAAAAGAAAAAAAAAATTCTTTAATAGTTAATTTTTTTAATGGCAATATTTTTAAAAATTAAAATCGGAAATAATCAATAAAATGGGAATTAGTCTAAGAAATTGGTCATAATTTTTGACCTGCATGGTCTTAAAAGGGTCTTAATTCTTAGTTTAACTTGAAGAAACTTGTAGGAATCCTGTAGACATTGATGGAAGAGAAGTGTTACAGCATTCTATGATGTGTCAGGGCTACATATTAGCCTGAAACTGTGAGAATTCTGCTAAGTGTTTCTTTTCTCTACCAGGAGGAGCCTACATCCCCCAGCCATATGTCAGAGACTCTGGCTCTCTCCTCTATGCTCCGAGAGTAAGTAGTTTTTTTAGATGTTGATCATATTAGCTTAGAATAAATCAGTTGAATATGTATTAGCCCAGTTTAAAGCAACCAGTGATGTTATGTGACCTTTTGACTGGAGGAAGTCTGACAGTTTGAGTTTCTCTCAACTGAACCCATTAGTTTCTTACTGCAAAGGCTAAATCCAACTTTAACATTTGCACACTTCTTAAACATGTGGCACTTTTAAAAGGGAGATTTAACAATGGAACAAGTTAAACTGATTAACTGTATATATTGAGGCAATTTAGACTGGGGCAACACTTATGAAAATGACAAAAGGTCTGGAGCAAAAAGAGGATTTAATGGACTGGGCTTAAATGAGTGTAAGGGGACTGTTCAGGCTTCCATGGCATACATTCATTTCTGATAATGCACACTTCATTGTGAATTATCACACTTGTACATGGTCACTTACAAAAAAATATACTATCGATTTTTAGTATGTTCTACTTTTTCGGTTTAGATTAGCGTAGACTATTTAATACGTTGTGTGTTGACAATGGTGGCACCGACCTCAGCTACAGTGGCAAAGGAAAGTGATATACATTTGCTGATCGTCATGATGGGTTAAATAAAGCATCAGTTCAGAGAAAAAGTTAACTTCTTAGTGCTTGTTTTTGTCCAGATGATGAAACTAAAGTTTGTTTTAAAGAAGACTACGCAGGGATGTAGAACATTTGGGCTATGTGACCGGAACATCATTTCTAGGTGTCCATTATCACCGTGGATTATCACTTTTTCATCCTCACCCAGCACCCAATCGGAATAAAGTATGCACCTAGGCCATGGTATAAAAATAAATAGTATGTTGGTTAGTGCTGCCACAAAGATTATTTTAATAGTCGGCAAATCACTGATTATTTTTTTAGATTAGTCGACTAATCGGGTCATGCACAAACTTTAAGTAAAGCACACATTTTAACCATCATTAGCTTTAAACTAACTAAAAACTAGATATATAACATTACCTGCAATAATGCTAGTATGAATGCTGTAAGCAGAATTTGGCTGCTGAAAATGCTAGTGCTGATAGCTTAAAACGCTGAAATTGATAGCCATCTAAAATATTAGTAAAAAGCTAAACTGGCCTCAAACTGAAAAAAAACACCAAAATTAGCCAAAAAAGTTAGCATGCAGCTGAAATATTTGCTAAACTCAAAAATATACTTCTTTTCCTTTGGGCTTTTTCCTTCAGGGGTCGCCACAGCGAATCAGTTTCCTCCATCTAAGCCTGTCTTCAGCATCCTCCACTCTAACACCAGCCACCTTCATGTCTTCATTCACTGCATCCATAAACCTCCTCTTTGGTCTTCCTCTAGACCTCTTTCCTGGCAGCTCTAGACTCAGCATCCTTCTACCAATATATTCACTGTCTCTCCTCTGAACATGTCCAAACCATCTCAGTCTGGCCTCTCTGACTTTATCTCCAAAACCTCTAACATGTGCTGTCCCTCTGATGTATTCATTCCTGATCCTATCCATCCTGGTCACTCCCAAAGAGAACCTCAGCATCTTCATCTCTGCTACCTCCAGCTCTGCTTCCTGTCTTTTCTTCAGTCCCACTGTTTCTAGTCCAAACAACATGGCTGGTCTCACCACAGTCTTGTACACCTTTCCTTTCATTTGTGCTGAAACTCTTCTGTCACACATCACACCTGACACTTTTCTCCACCCATTCCAACTTGCTTGCACTCTCCTCTTCACTTCTTTTCCACACTCTCTTCCAAAATAGCTAGCATGTTGCTAAAATATTAGCTAAACTCCAAAATAGCCAAAAAAACGGAAAAAAAATCCTAAATTAGGCAAAATAGCTGGCATGTAGCTGAGATTTTAGCTAATCTCCAAATTAGCCTAAAAAACCTTAATAAATGCCAAAATAGTCCAAAAGCTAGCAGAATGCCATTATAACTTTCAACTTTACTAAACTCTGACTCCATATAATATAAAGTAACAACTAATCGACTATTAAATTAGTTGACTATTTTAATATTCGATTAGTCTACTGTTCGTGGCAGCCCTGATGTTGGTGATTTATATAAGGCTTTTGATTAATCTTACAGCTGACTGTCAGAAACACTGCTAACCACTGTCCTGGCATATACAGTAGTAAGGGTTTAGAAATTAATTTTATCAGTTTGATTCATATCAATTGTGGTCAACTATTATACATAGTCAATGTGGTTCATTTTGAACAATTTGATTAAATGGATCTAGGAAATCTTTGGCCAAACACCTCTGCCAGTGTGACTCAGAGATAAATACCTGGAACTGAGCAGTACAGGTGTGGTTTTCCAGATTTCTTGTATTTCTTAAAGATAATCACATTTAAATTAAATGTGTGTACAAGCAGTAATTATTACTGCCCCGCATATTAGCTGTGCCTGTGCTCAAATACTGAGGTATTTTGAGTACAGTTAATCATCAAATCCATCACAGATGGTGTACTTATTAATGTGCCTTCATCCAATAGAATTATGGTAGATTCAAACTGCAAAAGCAGTGATTCTAACTGAAGGCACCTGATCCTGAAGTAAGGAGTTAGACCAGCAGGAATGGCTGGAAACCTTTCACTTTTGGTGTGGAACTGATGGACACCTTTCCCTGTTTTCTGACTGCGTCTCTTTTCAGGATTCAACACATCAGCATGTGTACAGACAAGGTGGGAGACACGGGTCGATTGGTGAGAACATCAGTACATGCAGATACTTCCTAAGACTAACTAGTTTTAGTTGAATCCTATTGAGTAATGATGACTGTGAAATACATTTTCTAGAGTTGCAGAAAAAAACTTTAAAATGGGTTTGGGCTTCTCTGTAATCTGGAATAGATGCTGCTCTCCTGCCAAGTCCCCAAAGATGCAGCAGATTTGCACTTTAGCCTGTCTGGATCTTTGGGACTTTGATGAAACTCAGGAGTACAGCACACCTACATAGTGATGTTTAACTCATCCAACCATCTTCAGATCTGTTTTTTTCTCCTCTGCAGCAGCTTGGAGTGATTCTTCCCAAGTCAGCAGTCCAGAACGGGACGGGAACTTCACCATGGTGGATTCCGGTCACGGGGACTCCATGTCCGTGTCAACTGTGGAGGTCCCGATGACCCCCCACAGCCACCAACCCACCTTACTTCCAATGCAGCTGTACCCGCTCTCCCAGCCGTTGCGAGTAGCGTTCACTGCCTCTCGTACTGCTAACTTTGCTCCAGGCAACCTGGACCAGCCCATCGTGTTTGACCAGCTGCACAGCAACCTGGGGGAGACGTACGACACCCACATTGGAAGGTTCACCTGTCCAGTGAACGGAACATACGTGTTCATCTTTCACATCCTGAAGCTGGCAATCAATGTTCCCCTCTATGTTAACCTCATGCGCAATGAAGAAGTGATGGTGTCTGCGTATGCCAATGATGGCGCCCCAGATCACGAGACTGCCAGCAACCATGCAATTCTGCCACTCTTTCAAGGGGACCAAGTGTGGCTGCGGTTGCACCGTGGAGCCATCTATGGCAGCACGTGGAAGTACAGCACCTTTTCCGGCTTCCTGCTCTACCAGGAGTAAACCAGGCTGTGGTTTCCTCGACTTCAAAGGGTCTGCTTTTGGAGGATTGACTGATGTTTGGCGTCGATGAGCCTCAGAGCTGTAACAGACTACAACTGCTGGTGGCTGGTCTGCAGCTGCTGGATGAGGCTTGGAAAGGGCAACTTCTTGGTGGTGGGTGTGGTGAATTACACTTGAGACCAAACTGTAGCACTGATGATTACTTGGAGAACTGGAAAGCGGTCTCATGTGCCTGAATAAAGGTTGAGCAGTCAATTGAGGCTTGTTGGTCTTGATTTTGGTGCATTTAAAATGTTGGGACATAAAATGTTTGGCCTAAAAGAGGCATAATTATAAATAAGAACACTTTTATGATATATTAAGATGATTGCAGTGGGATTTTAAGCAAAGTGAAAAAAGTAGCCACATGGACTAGAAAATGGAAATGTGTGGAGCAAACTTGAAAGCGGAAAATGATAAAAGAACTGGAAAAGTTCAGTAAACACTCTTGAAAAAAGTGCATGACTAATAAAGATGTTTATAGATGTAGGAATATCATTACTTGGTTTAAAGTAAAAAAAAAAAAAGATCCATGTACTAGTTTGTGGAAATTATACAAAAAAAATTCAATACGTATGACTAATGGAGAAACTGCAGTTTTGCTAGCTTGTCACGCTAACATACAAAAAAGACCAATTTTTCCCAAGTAGTTTTCCAACGGTGCGTAAGGAGACGATGGATCAAATACCCAACGAGGAGTTTAAATTTTGAAAATTCAAAATGGCAGCCTCTCCCAAAGTCAACAAAACTTGGGTTGTAGACTTAGGCTATGTCAGAATTCCCACCTTACTCCCTCACTACTAAAAAAGCTATATAGTGCAAGACTATCTAGTGCCCTGGATTTTAAATGCAATTCAAGCGCCATGCTCACTACTTTTTTGTTTTTCTAAACAGCGGATTTGACGTCGGGCTGCACGGTGGCGCAGTGGTTAGCGCTCTTGCCTCACAGCGAGAAGGCCCCGGTTCGACTCCCGGCTGGGACCTTTCTGTGTGGAGTTTGCATGTTCTCCCCGTGCATGCGTGGGTTTTCACCGGGGACTCCGGCTTCCTCCCACCGTCCAAAAACATGCTTCATAGGTTAATTAGTGACTCTAAATTGCCCCTAGGTGTGAATGTGTGAGTGGATGTGTGTGTGTTTGAGGCCCTGCGACAGACTGGCGACCTGTCCAGGGTGTACCCCGCCTTCGCCCATCAGTAGCCGGGATAGGCTCCGGCACCCCCGCGACCCCGAAAGGGAAGAAGCGGTCAAGAAGATGGATGGATTTGACGTCATCGATTTCAAGAAAGTAAAAAATCAAATCAGTTCAAGAATTTCACATTGTATATTTGTGACTCCACTGTGTTCTGATGATGAAAATGTGGATGGTTTCTTAAGAAATACATTTAAACACTTTTTCTAAAAATTGTTTGACTGCAATGCATTGTGGTCTGTATTTGCTAATGTAGTGAGCATTGATGGATGTTAGTTTTTTGCAAAGACTTATGGGAAATTTCTAATGCACTCAGTTTTGGAATAGTAGATTTGGACAGCACTTCAAAATGGTGAACGCACTAAATAATGAGTAGGGAAGGAATTCAGACATAGCCTTAACCTTGTGGCTTGTGTGTTAATTCCTGTGAAGATCGTACGAACAATAGTTTTAGTATTTATTAAAAAAATTATTACATTTTTCTCAAATTACAAATTGCTTGAATGCAATGGATAATATCGCCAAACTAGTGAGCATCTATCCACCCTAATTTTTTTGCCGAGACGTCACGTCTGGAAAATTTCTAGGACACTGGATTTTGGAATTGTAGTCAGACACCCCGACAAAATGGTAACCCCCCAGTGAAGGAAGTAATGAGGAATTTCTGACACAACAATTGAGTGTGTACAATACTCTTCTACACTTGATATATTGAGCATCTAGTGCCCTCTACTGGATTGGAAATTAACTTTAAAGTTACAAGTTGATCTAACATTTTCTGTTATGTTTATTTTGCTGTAAACAAACTCCTCACGATATTTTATTTCTTTAGTAAAATTTGATTTTTTTGGTAAGAAAATGTCAATGTTTGCTTTTTTCTTATCTGACTTTGTTAAAAATAGTTGTCTCATTAATAGTTGGTGTTTTATATTTATTTTAAAATTTTCATTAATGTGTGTTTTTTTATTTTAAAATGCTACTCTTTTTTAATGTAGTCTATCTTTGTTCATTGTTGATATTTTTTATCCATTCAAATACAAAAAATACTGACTAGCAAAAGCCATCAGTATAAGTCTGCCCGAGGCCCCACAAAACGTAGCAGCGCCCCTGGCCACAATTCATTTATCCAAACGGCCACCAGGGGCAGCAGCGAGCCCTGCCTCATCTTCTCAACTCAACCAGGAGCAGGAAGAAGTTGCTGCTGTGAACCAGAGGCAGGACTTTGAAAGGAAGCAAAAGTGTGACTCCTTCAACTTAAGAGTCCGAGCGTCGTTGCGAGTTAAAGCTGGCTGTCTTCTGGGATCCCATGTCTTTTACGCTGAAGGGAAACGCCGGAAGTTTGTGACTCGGCGCTCGGGCCGCTAAGAACAGAATCAAGAAACTCCAGTTAAATAATTTCAGATATATTGGTCTACGAAAACACAACCCGCGTTTTTATAAAGTCCTGATGGATCCGAATCGGATTATCCAAGCTCTGAAAGGAACAATTGACCCAAATCTGAGGATAGCGGCGGAGAATGAGCTCAACCAGGTGGGATCCGAACCTTTTGTGGGTTAAAGTGTCCTCCGGTACTGACTCGGTCCGTTAGAGATGCTGCTGTTGGAGGAGGCGGCAGGCCGAGTGGTGTTGGTTTATAGTCCGGAACGGAATTAGCATGGGAGGTATGTGGACGTCCGAACCGAGAGTTCGGTTCTTCTGCGGCCGCCCCGTCACCGAACATTCAGCTGCTGCCGGCGCTCGGTTAGTCTGATAAACTCCGCTTGAAGGCCGCTAATGTAGCTTAAAACTACGTAAACACGACGGGTTTGTTTATCCAGAAGAAGGCGCGAGCTGCAGTATTGACCACACGCTGAATGCGCTTTATGTTTCAGTGGAAGCTCGTGCCCGAGTCTGCAGCGGTGGACCGCGGAAAAATGTGTCCACGTTATTATGAACCCCCTTGTATCAGGTCATAGGTCACCAAAACCTGAGAGGGTATGGTCCTACTATGGGTCATTCGATTCGGTTTCAAAGGTTATTACACATATATATGTATACTGTGTTAGCTTGAGACTGTAAGCTAGGGGGAGCGAGTGTAAACAAAGGGATGATGGGAAAATGGGGCAGGCTTAATTACTCAGAGATTAATTTTTAATGAACTCCCGCCGCTCTGCAGAAACTGTATTGTAGAAAACTACAGGTTTTTAAAAAATGTGACATAAAGTGGCACAATTATCATTTGAAATCACTGAGTACGCTTTGAAAATAGCTCAAAAGATGATTGTATTTTAAAAAGAGTTTTCATTTCCTGCAGCGGGGTGATTCTTTGTTGCACAATCTTTGTTGATTGTAAAAATGCTGAAGCTGATAACCAGCTAAAATACTAGCTAAATGCCAAGTTAGCCTAAAAAAAAAAAAACTTATGCCAAGTTAGCCTAAAAAAAAAAAACTTAACTTAGCCAAAACAGCTAGCATATACAGTAGCTGAAATGTTACAGTAGCTAAACTCCAAAATAGCCTAAAAAATCTTAATAAATTCCAGAAAGTAAAGAAAGACTTGCAGAATGCCGATTTTTTTAAACTTTAAAACAGCAACTTTTTAAATAGTTACGAATAATAAAAAGGCAGAATTATTATTCCAGAATAGATCAACTTAAACCTTAAATAACTTTCAGTATTTTACTTTCTGTAAAAATATATTTTGTCAAAATAATACAAGTTAGAAAACATCTGGCCATTAATAACAATAAAATAAAATGATCTGGAGGCCGGATAGAATTACCCGGAGGGCCGGATCCGGCCCCCGGGCCTTGACTTTGACACATGTGTTATACAACCTTTGACACAGAAGTTCATGAGAATTGACACACACTGTGGTATTTTCTGCCTCGACAGTAACAATATTAAGTAGAACTGGTTGAACTTTCATCTAAACTGTCATTTATAACGCACTTGTTTGTGTTTCAGTCCTACAAGATCATAAACTTCGCCCCAACACTGCTGCAGATCATCATGTCCGAGCAGGTGGAGTTTCCTGTGCGGCAAGCAGGTAAGGCCTCTTTATGAACTGCCTTTTTCTTTCAGAATAAATCTTAAAAGAAACTGCCGTTAAACTTCAGATCAAACCGATTAAAGTCCCACTCTGATCCTCTTTTGATCTGCTTTGATCTGTCTTTTAAATATGATTTTGGTGTTTTTAGGCAAAAGTTTCTACAGAGTGGCTGGTATTCATCACAAATTCATCTCTCAGTAGTGGGGAGAATTGTTGAGGCGGAGAGCTCCGCCCCCTTTCCCCTCCTCATTGCTGATAGCTCAGAGCAGGAAGGGTGTGGCCAACCCTTTGTATTCAAATACAACCTGTTTAAAGAACTTATTTTAGTCTGCTCCAGATTCACAACAATTTGAGTAAATAAATACTCAATAATTCAATTTTAATAGGAATCAGAAAAAATCCACAAAAACATTTTGAAGCCCACTTGTTAAAGTGGTAATTTTATTATTTTCTTAAAACTCCATGAGTTTGCTGTAAAACTTGCATTTAGGTCACCACCTTTTGGTATTTTAAGACATCTGACGTAGTCTAATGTGGGATGTTCTGACCTTGTTTGGTTCCAAAGAAGTTATGAAGTCTAACATCCATGACTTATATCTGCGTAAGCCCCCTTGTGTGTGTGTTCTTGCATGTGTGTGTTCTCAGCGGCCATCTACCTGAAGAACATGGTGAGTCAGTACTGGCAGGACAGGGAGCCCTGTGTGGGCGAGGTGGTGTTCCCCTTCAACATTCACGAGAACGACCGGCAGCAGATCAGAGATCACGTCGTGGAAGCGATCATCCGCAGTCCAGAGTCCCTGCGGTACGCTCATGCACCCGTCAGCCTCCTGAGTCCACTCCCCGCTCTCACACATCTGAACTCTCCACCAGGGCTCAGCTGACGGTCTGTCTGCGAGTCATCATCAAGCATGACTTCCCGGGCCGCTGGACCGCCGTAGTGGACAAGATAAGCCTGTACCTGCAGTCTCAGAACACCAGCGGCTGGTACGGCAGCCTGCTGGCGCTCTACCAGCTGGTTAAGACGTACGAGTGAGTACCCAGAATGTGGCATTCAGTTTTGTTGTTTCTCACCTCGATGGATTCTGAGTTTGATTGCCTGTGCGTGCGCGCTCATGCATGTATGTTTGTTTCAGGTACAGGAAGGCAGACGAGCGGCAGCCGCTGCTGGCGGCCATGCAGATCTTCCTGCCCAGAATCCAGCAGCTCATCAGCCAGCTGCTGGTGGACAGCACCATCTTCTCCGTCCTCGTCCAGAAACAGATCCTGAAGGTCTTCCATGCGCTTGTGCAGGTGTGTGTGGAAACCCCGTTGGTGATTGAAATCATTTCTTGAAGTCAGACCAAACAAAGAGCGAGGAGGATGATGATCTCTGCTGCTCTCCCGCAGTACTCGCTGCCTCTCCAGCTCATCGGCAACACCGTGATGACGCAGTGGATGGAGGTCTTCCGATCCACCATGGACAGAGACGTTCCTGCTGTAAGAACCAATATATAACCAATAGAGAAGGCCTTCTTCATCTGATGCTGTCGGGTGTTTTTGACATTTCCACATATATCACTGTCTACTAGCAGGTCCTCTACTGGTACCTCTCTCTGCAACTAACCGTTTGTCCTCTCTTCGTTCTCCCCAGAAATCAGTCAGTACCCAATCAATGTTCACATTAGGGTGCAGTAAAACGAGTAAAAGCCTAAAAAGGAATTTTGTTTTAAAGAAAAAGATACTGTGGTGGCCGTGAAATCAAATCCACAAATCACTCGACGTAAAAACAAATTAAAGATCATAACGACAATTAAAAAAGCAAAAAAAAATGAAATCAAAGCAAAAATTCAGAAAATAAAATGTCACCCCCAATAAATAAATACATAAAAGAAATGAAAATGAAAGATTTTGCTATAAAAAAAAGGAATTTCTAGAAATCAAAATAAAAAACAAAAGAAGAAACAGGAAAAGGTAGCTACTGTGGGACAACTCTGATTAGATGATCATGTTTTTTTCAAATGTGACCCCATACTAATAAATTATAAGTACTCACATGCAATACATTTCTTTGTGCGATTTCTTAATCATGACTTGTAATTAATTAATTATATTTAATGGCAACGATGTTTAACCTAATAATTGCTGTGAAAATCCTTGTGCGCCTCAAGATGAAGCTGTTACCATGACAACGCAACACACTGCGTATTAAACAATCGGCTTTCGTCAAAAATATTTAGGCTTAAAAATAAAACAGGTCTGAAGTTCTTTTCATGTATTTAATATCTATATTTCTATATATCTATATTTCTCTTAAATGACCATGGCATTAGCGATTAAACGCTTCTCCAGGTGTGCATAACACGAAAATAACCATCTGATGTAAAAATGAGATTAACGCCATTAAAAAGAAAAAAGGCTTTGATTAATTAACACGATAATTTGACAGCCCTAATAAAAAGTTTAATGACTAATATGGAGCATATTTAATATCACTTTATACCAAATAACTTTCAACTGAATTGATGGACAAACACCATCATCCAATCAGCGATGTCCCATGGTATATACCTTTTCTGGTTTCCTATTATGTCTCATTTTTTTATATTTTATTTCAATTTTTGGAAATTACCTTTTGTTTTCCAAAATATATGTTTTTCTCATTTGAGGGTAACAGAAAAACGTAGGTATCGGGACATCATTGATCGGATAGTGATGTTTGTTACATCAGTTATTTGGCACAAAGTGATACTGGGCATCATCCAATCAGTGATGTCCCACAGAACATCAGGGCTGCCCCCATTATTTTAATAATCGACTCATCACCGATTATTTTTTTCTAACTGTTGATTAATCTTTTAATTTTTTTATGTTTCTCACTTTCGAGCTCCGTTAGCGTGTTGTTATGGCCCCCGAGCCGACCCGGATTAGCACTACTGCAAAGACAATGGCAGATTTAGTTTCCCGGTTTGGAACACAGACTTCCACTAAATGTGACTGAACCCTCCTTCTGTGTGTCAGGAGACCCTGGAGGTGGACGAGGATGATCGTCCTGAGCTGGCCTGGTGGAAGTGTAAGAAGTGGGCGATGCGCATCCTGACCAGGCTGTTTGAGCGGTGAGCCGCCCGGAACGTGGAGTCGTTGCAGCGTCTCTGCCATTCTCACACTTCTGCTGTGGATGCAGGTACGGGAGCCCTGGAAATGTGACGCAAGACTACAGCGAGTTTGCAGACTTCTTCCTGAAGACGTATGCTGTGGGCATCCAGCAGGTAACATCAGACCCCTGAAGTTATGTTGAGAGTGAGCTCTGACTGAGCTTTGTCCTACACTTTGATCTGGAAGATTGGCTGTTCTTCCAAGTTGTTCAGGAAAATTCTGATGATTTATGCTCCGACTGCTTAAGAAATGTGGCGAACAGTCCATCATGTCATGTGAGCAGATGTAGATCTCATCCGAATCATCGACAAATGTCTAGTCACTAGATGGAAGTCTAGGTGTGGATCAGAGGTGGAGACACTCGTAAATAGTTCTTGTTTGTGTAATGGAGGTGTGAGCGGACCTTAGTCTGCTGAACAAAGATGTCCAAGCAGGAGTGAACATGGTAGGACGTAGGAGTGTAACAGATCACAAAACTCACGATTTTAGGGTCACGGTTCGGATCGTGTCACAGTTTTAGGGTAGCGGTTCGGATCGTGTCACGGTTTGTGGGTCACGGTTCGGATCGTGTCACGGTTTTAAGGTCAGGGTTCAGATCATGTCATTGTTTCAGGGTCGTGGTTCGGATCGTGTCACAGTTTTTGTGTCTCTGTTCGGATCATGTCACGGTTTTCGTGTTGCGGTTCGGATCGTGTCACGGTTTTAGGGTCAGGGTTCGGATCGTGTCACGGTTTTAGGGTTGGTGTTCGGATCGTGTCACGGTTTTAGGGTCACGGTTCGGATCGTGTCACGGTTTTAGGGTCACGGTTCGGATCGCGTCACGGTTTTAGGGTCACGGTTCGGATCGTGTCACGGTTTTAGGGTAGCGGTTCGGATCGTGTCACGGTTTGTGGGTCACGGTTCGGATCGTGTCACGGTTTTAAGGTCAGGGTTTAGATCATGTCATTGTTTTAGGGTCGCGGTTTGGATCGTGTCATTGTTTTCAGGGTCGTGGTTCGGATCGTGTCACAGTTTTTGTGTCTCGGTTCGGATCATGTCACGGTTTTCGTGTTGCGGTTCGGATCGTGTCACGGTTTTAGGGTCAGGGTTCGGATCGTGTCACGGTTTTAGGGTAGGTGTTCGGATCGCGTCACAGTTTTAGGGTCGCGGTTCGGATCGTGTCACGGTTTTAGGGTCACGGTTCGTATCGTGTCACGGTTTGTGGGTCACGGTTCGGATCGTGTCACGGTTTTAGGGTCGCGGTTCGGATCGTGTCACGGTTTTAGGGTCGCGGTTCGGATCGTGTCACGGTTTGTGGGTCACGGTTCGGATCGTGTCATTGTTTGTGGGTCACGGTTCGGATCGTGTCACAGTTTTAGGGTCAGGGTTCAGATCGTGTCACGGTTTTAGGGTCGCGGTTCGGATCGTGTCATTGTTTGTGGGTCACGGTTCGGATCGTGTCATTGTTTGTGGGTCACGGTTCAGATCGTGTCACAGTTTTAGGGTCGCGCTTTGGATCGTGTCATTGTTTTAGGGTCAGGGTTCAGATCGTGTCACGGTTTTAGGGTCGCGCTTTGGATCGTGTCATTGTTTTAGGCTCAGGGTTCGGATCGTGTCACGGTTTTAGGGTCGCGCTTTGGATCGTGTCATTGTTTTAGGCTCAGGGTTCGGATCGTGTCACGGTTTTAGGGTCACGGTTCGGATCGTGTCACGGTTTTAGGGTCGCGGTTCGGATCGTGTCACGGTTTGTGGGTCACGGTTCGGATCGTGTCATTGTTTGTGGGTCACGGTTCGGATCGTGTCACAGTTTTAGGGTCAGGGTTCAGATCGTGTCACGGTTTTAGGGTCGCGGTTCGGATCGTGTCATTGTTTGTGGGTCACGGTTCGGATCGTGTCATTGTTTGTGGGTCACGGTTCAGATCGTGTCACAGTTTTAGGGTCGCGCTTTGGATCGTGTCATTGTTTTAGGCTCAGGGTTCGGATCGTGTCACGGTTTTAGGGTCGCGCTTTGGATCGTGTCATTGTTTTAGGCTCAGGGTTCGGATCGTGTCACGGTTTTAGGGTCATGGTTTGGATCGTGTCACGGTTTTAGGGTCGCGGTTCGGATCGTGTCACGGTTGTTTACGTGTGTGCTGAACTGTGGCCCGTGATCTGTACGTTTGCCCCCCTAGTAGACCACCTCTACTGAGAGGTTTCTCCACGTCCTCATCAAAGCTTCCTTGACCTCCCTAAACCCTTTAACACCAGAAGTCCAGAGTTTAAGTTCTTTAATTTACAGCCCTAATAAAAAGCCGCTCACGCAGCTTTTGTTCTTTAGAATCTACTAGAATTGTCGTGTTAAGAGTTGAAAAGTGACAGTATGTCTAAGACTTTGTGTTTAAGTGTCACCGGCGACGCCTCAGACGTTAACGGTGTTAAAACCATGAGAATGTGAAGTTTTTGTCTTGAACAGAATCCACCGTCCTTTAGATGAGCTGCTTAATCCAGCCCTGATGCTGTGGCTCTTCTGTGCTGTGATCTGAGACCCTCACTATGTAACGGGACATGAGCATAGGATTGTTGACATTTACATCTGTTCTCATGATTGACCCTTTAGCTCCACCTCTGAGATCAGAACATACATGACCTGAATTCTCCATCAGCTGTTAGAACCGAGGAAGCGGCCCTAATAAATCTGTTCTTGACCATGGTACCTGGCTTCCAGACCGCATTTCAAGCTCTGCTTTTTTTCTGCTTTCCCGTTGATGTAGGTCCTGCTGAAGGTGGTGGACCAGCACCGGCAGAGGCATTATGTGACCCCTCGAGTCCTGCAGCTCTGCCTGAACTACCTCAGTCAGGGCCTGTCTCACTCGCTGACCTGGAAACAGATAAAGCCACACATGCAGGTAGATAAACTACATAAAAAAGTCAGATCTTAGAATGACTAATTTTTCTGACTCGAAAACCAGTTCGGTACAATTCTCATATACAGTCAATAGGCTTTTCCAGTGTGAAAGTAAATTTTAGGTATAAAACTTCCGGATCACGGTCTCTCATGGTGTCAAGTGAAGAACTTTCTCTCCTGCAGACCATTTGCCAGGAGGTCATCTTCCCTCTAATGTGCTACAAAGATGAAGATGAGCGACTTTGGCAGGAGGATCCCTATGAGTACGTCCGGATGAAGTTCAGTAAGTGTTCCCGCATCCTTCTGCTGTTTCTGCTCTGAAGCATCTCACCTGTGCAGAAGTCTTTGAAGAAGCTTTAAAGACGCACTCTGATGAAAATGGTGTTTTTAACACGTTCTGATGCTCTGACAATGCTCGCCATTTTTGTTGCAGTGCTAATGTTAGCTTTGGGTTGTGAGGGGCTATAAGCTAAAGTTCGGTTATGTCTATATTCCCCCCCAACCCCTAACTACTAACAAACTATATAGTGCGGGACTATCTAGCGCCCTATATTTTAAAGGCATTTCGGACACCACCATTACTACTTCGTGAATCATGTGACTAAAGTGTTGATTATCAAAGAAAAGTTCTGGAAATTTGAATAAAAGGAGGGGAATTGAATATGGATACCAGCACTGTAAAAAACAATGATCATATAATATTAACAGGCTGAATATTTTGCCTCAATGATAATAAATTATCTGATATTAAATGTAAAGTTAATTAAGATGCAGCATTATGAGTTTTTATTTCCACATGTATTGTTCTTTGAAGTGAGAGGGCCATTTGATATACTCTGTATTTTAGTTCTTAAGTGGAGCTTTGTTTATTGTTAACCTAAAATGTATGTTATTATTTTAAAGACACGTTAGTATTTATTGATCATTTGATTTTAGTGTTGGAAAGGGTGTTAAATGAACATAATGTGTTTTAAATAGTTTGGAAAAAAGAGGTTTTGAAGAAATTAAAAATATGTATTTGTTTTAAAAATAGTTATAAATCATAGATTACCAAAGTAATATATTGATTATTGGGATGTTTGTCAAATCGAGATACTATCGGTATCGTGAATTACACTGAGATTCTCACTTTTCTAATACATAAAAACATGATCAGAGTGAGACTGTAAGTACGTTTACTGTAGACAAACGAATAAAGATTTATCTTTAAAGCTCAAAATGACTTGTGTATTTCTGCAGACCTCTACGATGACCACGCCCTCCCCGTGACCGCCGCTCAGAGCCTCCTGTGTAAAGCTGCTCGCAAGAGGAGGCAGGTCAGGAGGTCACTCACTGAACAACACAAGCTGGGCTGTTTAAGGGCTTTTTACCCAACTGGAAGAAAAAAAACTCACACACTCTACTTGTGGAACCTGATTTTTTTTCTTAATTCAGCTTTACACATTTTTCAGATGTCTGTAAGGTTCTGTCAGCTTTAATATTCTCTTCTCACCCACAGGTTCTACCTCAGATGATGGAGTTCTGCCATCACACCCTGATGGACCCCTCTGCTGACCCCCGCAGGAAGGACGGAGCGCTGCATTGCATCGGCGTTCTGGCGGACCTCCTTCTGAAGGTGTTTAATGCCTTCTCCTATTTTCAGCTCCAGTTAACAATATTTTTACTCACAAGAAAACCAGAGAAACATCCAACTAAACAAAAATGAAGTATGGTGAATTTGTGTTTAGTCTTTTTTTTTTTTTTTTAAAAAGGGATAATTTACACAACAGAGTTTCTGGTGAAACTATTGATGAAGACAGCTCTTCATCATGAAAGAGATAAACACAGAAACACGTGCTTCAGGACAGGTGTAAGTGTGTGTTCCTCCGCAGAAACAGGCGTACAGGGAGCAGATGGAGCTGATGCTGCAGAACTACGTCTTCCCTCTGCTGAACTCCCCCTCCTGTTACCTCAGAGCACGGGTGAGTTCTTCTTGGTCTCTTGATTCTGTCACCCTACACCAGTCTTCAGGACTGACACCGAACTGTTGCTACCCGATACTATCACATGTACTCACAGGTGGGAGAGGTTTGAAGCTATATGTCAAAGCAGTACAAATATGGAGAATCACGCTCCAGACTCGATTTTAGTATATGAAAGACATGAAAGGCACAAATTGCAATTACTAATTTCTTCTTCATGACAAATTTTCTAATGGTTGGTACTAATGGTGTTTTGAAAAGGACGCATTCCACACGGCGCTATCAAATCCAAGTCCCCGATTGGTCCACTTGTACATAGAGCCCAAAGCAGACTTAAAAACTTCTGTAGTGAGACGTGAACATCATGAACGTGAACGTTTTAAAGGCTAAATCCTGCATATGTGTTTACATAAGCCTCGTTGTCACTCAGCGGTCCGGTCCGGTCCGGAGTACTACGGTACGGTCCAGTTAACTCTGGCGAGCGTTTCCACTCAGTTTAGCCTTCACAGCGCATGCGTGGTGTAGACCTCTATCATGTCATTGTATCCTCATAGTGCAACGACTAGAAAAGCAACAACAATGGAGGTCATCAGCAGCTCGTCTTTTTCTTGCTTTATTTCTGGTACATCATTATTTAACAGGAATTTAATGTTTGAAAGATGATTGTCAAGAAGAATACCGCCGTAAAGAGGAAAACAGAAACGCTAGCTTAGCGCTATATTGGTTTCCAATGTCATCATCACTTTCTGTCAATCAACGGGTGACTACAGCGACTCCACCTCAACCGTCCCGTTCTATTTTTCTTTGGACCTACAACGGATGGAGGCCCTCTAGAGGTACGGGTCGGAACTGTTTCATGGGTCAATTTAACAATGGGAACACTCAAAATACCGGATCGAACCGGACCGTACGATACTGGACTGCTCAGTGGAAACGACCCTATGGGCTTTCCATTGAAAGTAGTCACTTTAATAGGTCTACTCCACTCCATCTTTGATATTTCAGACTCCCTATAGCACATACTTGGCCCAGCTTATAATGCTCAATGTTCCTAAAATAAAATCCAAATATGGAGAACTATGTTTCCAACATGCAGAAGTCTGGAATGATCTTAAAAAGCGCTCAGATTAAGGTCCTTTGTAACTATCTCAGCTTTTAAAAAGCTTTAAATGAATGTACTTACAGGATCCTGAACACGTTTTAACTAAATGTTTTTCATCTATGAATATTTTCCATTATATTTAAACTGAGTCGTTCTTCCTGATGTCAGTTCTTGTGTATATTGTGATGTGTTTTTATCTACCTTTGTATTTCTCCACTTCCCAGGTCGTTATTGTGAATAAGAACATGTTCTTAATATCTGACCTGGTTTAGTAAAGGTTAAATAAATAAATAATAAAAAGCTTGAACACCTGTTTCATAACCTGGTATGAACGTAGAATTAACCCCCTCAAATGCAGCGTGTTCTAAATTATTATGTATTTAGGTGTTAAAAGATCAAATTCTTTGTTTTTCAATGAAACTCTTTGAGGATACTGTATGTCGGCTCTTTGGATCAGTGACACCTGAGATCATTAGTGTTCCAGGTGAGTTCAGTTAAAGGACAAACTACTAAAGAGAGAACGATCCACATTTTTAAGCAGACCAACATTTTCAAACAACATTGGAAGGAAATAGGATCTCCTGCAGAAAAGCGTGAGACCGTTGACTGGCTTAAACAAGAAAGACCTTGGTTATTTCACAAAAACATAAGCGTGATCGACATCTCATTGTAATATAATTTGCATAATCATGTGGAAGGCGCTGTACGCAGCAGTGGAAAGGCTTCGATTGCTTCTGGCAGACAGCAACAGTTGAGGACCTACAGCCGGCTGTAGGTCCTCGGCTGAATACAGAACTAGACCTGTATAATCAATCAGAAATGTATTGACGTAAATGTAGATGTGCAATAAGCAAAATCACCAAAAAAAATCAAGTCACTTGGCAGTTTTATCACGACAGCCTCACTCCCTACCGCCTCTGTTCTGCATCCGTCCCAAACTGTAGAATCTGAGCTTAATAGCTACTGGCTGTTCACGGCTCGCTTTAAAAGTGATATTGACTTTATTTAAATAAAACTGTTGCCGTGAAATGAAAATGATGTATTAGTTGTTTTTCTATTAGAAAACGGATCACTAATATTGTACATCCCTAGACTGTACCTCCCCCTGACTGTGTTTGCGTCCTGCAGTCCTGCTGGATGCTGCACTGCTTCAGCCTCCTGCGCTTCCACGATGAAGTGGCGCTGAGGAACGCGGTGGAGCTGGTGAAGCAGGACCTGCTCGACGACAAAGAGATGCCCGTGAAGGTGGAGGCGGCCATCGCTCTGCAGACGCTGGTCAGCAACCAGGAACACGGTAGGAGCAAGAATGCAGGTTTTGGATTCATTCTCTGAACCATTTTAGTGAAAACTATTTAAAACATCACTCAACAAGGTCGGCTGTATGGCTCAAGAAACTCCCTTCAATGTAAGATTTATGTGTTTCTAATCTGATTAGTTGTTGTGTAAAAGTACTAAAAGTTTGCTGTATTTGGTATCGTCTCCAGTACAGCTAAAAAAAAGGTTGAATTCTGAAGACTTATAAACATCTTTAACAACCAATTCTTCTCATTCTGGACCCAGCTGAGGGTTCTGTAGAGCTCAAGAACCAAAAGAGCCCAACTAAACAGCAGGAATTCAAAATTGATGTTGGTTTATGGCAGGGGTATTCAAATCCAGGCCTCGAGAGCCGGTGTCCTACATGTTTTCCAACCAACCTTCCATTGAAGCTCCTTATTGGCTGCTAATTTCCAGGATCAGGTATGTTTAGCCAATAAGGAGCTTCAATGGAAGGTTGGTTGGAAAACATGTAGGACACCGGCCCTCGAGGCCTGGATTTGAATACCCCTGGTTTATGGTGTCAACTCATGCCTCTACCCCAGGGTGTCAAACTCAACCGCACAAGGAGCCAACATCCAAAACGCACCTTAGGTCGCGGCCGAACAGGATAAACATTTATTGAACACTCTAAAATTAAATTGTTTAAACTTTAAAACTGTAACTTTTTAACATAATTATGAATAATAAAAAGGCAGTAATATTATTATTTCAAAATAAATCAACTTAAACCTTAAATAACTTTCAATATTTTACTCTCCATACGATTATATTTTGTCCAAATTATACAAGTTAGAAATGAGAGCAAGATAACATCAAGGCATTAATCAGAATAAAATAAAATGATCTGGAGGGCCGGATCCGGCCCCCGGGCCTTGACTTTGACACATGTTCTATATGAAGATGTCTTCTCGAGAACCACATCCAGCTCTGTGCTCTCTGTGTGCAGCCAAGCTTTACATCCGACCGTACATCCGTCCGGTGATGCAGGAGCTGCTTCACGTCATCAGGGAGACGGAGAACGACGACCTGACAAACGTCATCCAGAAGATGATCTGCGTCTACAACCAGGAGATGGCCGCCATCGCTGTGGACATGACGCAGAACCTGGTAGGAGGGGCCTAACTGCCTCAATATGCAACGCTGTGACTTTAGATGTCCGGTGGGAGCTTCGCTGGAGAAAATATCTTTAGGTGCAAACTCATGTAGGGTCAGGAAGGGGTAACAGGGTTTACAGTAGGGGATGTAGAACAGTCATTACATTGTATCAATGGATGGATGGTAAAATGGGTTGTGTTGTCTTTTTGGCAGTCTGAGATCTTCACAAGAGTCCTTCAGAGTGAGGAGTACGAGGAGAACGAGGACAAGACCGTCATGGCTCTGGGGCTTCTCAGCACCATAGACACCATCCTGACTGTCATGGAGGACCACAAGGAGGTGACGCACGCTTTCACAGGCTGCTCGCCAGGCGTGCGAAGGCCCTCGCTGACACGCTTCCCCCTCTCCCTGCAGGTCACTCAGCAGCTGGAGGGCATCTGTTTGCAGGTGATCGGCCTGGTCCTGCAGAAGCCCATCATAGGTATGGCAGGTGTGTTTGTGGGGCTGTGCTTTCCCACTCGGACTCCTCCTGCTTCTGTGTTAGAGGGAAATGCTCAGAGGTTGAGTTTTCCTCAGTTTTTACACAAGACCTTCCTGAAAAGCTTTCACACTGGTGGGGTTAGAATCTGTTCTGGGACTCTATTGTTATTGATTTTTTAATCATCTTCACTTGAGGCTGATAGTCGGTGAGTGTCAGAACTTTGTTCCTATTTTCCTCCCTTATGTGGAGCTCTTACTGTCAGAATTTGATAATTTTTTTCCCCAAATAATATTCTTTAAATAGTTGTTTATATCTATGGATTTGTCTGCAACTTTGAACGGAATTCAGTATAACAGTGGTGGTCATGTTGGTCCTCCTGCAGGGGGCGCTTTAACAGCTGCACCTGCTCTGTGCTGGACTCTCAGCACCTTTCCATTGTTTAATGATGTCTTTGCTTTAGATCAGCGGTCAGCAACCTTCAACACTTAAAGAGACATTTGGGTTATTTTTGCACAGATAAAAAACAATAGAATATAACATTTTTTCAGAAGTATGAAATAGCTTATAACTTTTGACAGAGTAAATGAATAAAAGGCTTCCTTTGTCATATGGGGTCATCACGGCAGCAGATGTAGGATAATATACTGTCAGCAGTGAGTAAAAAAAAAAGTTTATTTTTCAGTTTGTTGTGCATTTCTGCCAGAAATTCCTAAATCTTACTAACCAAATTTAAGCTAAATCAGTGACTCTGTGTGTATTTTTTTAACCTCACAGGGGGCACCTAAAATACTAAAAGTACCCAATAACCCTGAATATAAACTTTGGTTGTGCTTTGTGACCTCAGATTGATTTATTTTTTTTTTGTGGTACACAGCAATCCCAAATCTGTCAAATTGTTGTACCTCACCCTGTTAAACTATGAACTGCTTTATGGATCTTTGGAGCATTATGGGTAATGCCAGGAGCCTCAGAGTGATACAATTCTTCATCTGTTTGTTATTTTGATTTAATCAGAGAGCCACAGTGGAGGGGTAAAAGAGCCACATGTGGCTCCGGGGCCATGGGTTGCAGACCCCAACTATAAATGTTCAACTCTAAAAGCTGAAAGTTTTGACTCCAGCATCTCTGTCATTCTGACTTTGACTATTTTTTTTTCCTTGACTCTGGTTGTTCTGATCTGAGTCCATTTGCAAGAAAAACATCTGAATAGAAAGTGTGATTATCTCCCTGTACAAACCTGTTTACTGCTTCACCCAAACCAGTTTACTTGAGTGCATGATGCCCCCAGTGGGAGCTTTTTTTGTCCAGTTTTTTAGGGCACAGAATCCTCTGAATCCATCCTTGTGTTTGCATGTTTTTTTGTCTCTTGCAGAGTTTTATGAGGAGATTCTGTCCCTGGCGTTCGGCCTGACCTGTCAGACCATCTCGCCCCAGATGTGGCAGCTGCTGGGCGTTCTGTACGAGGTCTTTCAGCACGACTGCTTTGATTATTTCACAGGTACCTTGTATACAATTCTCTTCACAAAACATTACAGCTGTGGATACATTTTTTATAGGAATGAATTTATGATTCAAGCAAAACAGATATTTTTGAGATAATGAGGACTTGGGAAAAGTGAATTTTAACATGAATAAAGGCTCATTTTACCAGCATTTTTAATTGGCTAGACAAACTTGATGTGACTTGGGTAGACTATGCTAGCTAGCTACCTGGTGGCGAGGTCTGATGTATCGAGTTGGCAAGCACCACTATATCATGCTAGCGAGCTTTGCTGTATCAAGATAATCAGTTCCGCTGTATCAAGATAGCGGGCTCTGCTAGATCGAATTAGCAAGCTCTGCTGTTTCGAGCTAGCCATGCCCGCTGTATCAAGCTAGCGAGCTCCGCTAGATCGAATTAGCAAGCTCTGCTGTTTCGAGTTAGCCATGCCCACTGTATCGAGCTAGCGCACGGGTTGGCAATCCAAAGTGTCGTAAGAGCCACTTTGCACCAATACAATAAAAACCAAATGTGTCTGGAGCTGCATAAATGGAAACGGCTTATAAAAATCGTACACTGCAAGTAACACATGGAGAATGTGTCGAATAAACGATTATTTCTCCTGCTGCGTGTCCTCATGTCATATAAGCTACATTTATGGCCTCATGACTAGTTGATGAGATATTGCAGCATTAAAATTATCTGACAAAAGCTGAATAACCTCATAATGAACTTTTGAGCTTTTATTTTGACATCCCTCAATGACACAACGAGAGGGGGGTCCTGATCAGTCTCTCCCTCATTCTCACTCCAGGTGCAGGAAGAATTCAAACATAACAGGACAAAATCATAAATGTTCAACAAATGTTCAACAGTCAGACAACAAAACACGTTGACGAAAACCCAAACTTAAATCCAATTCCAGTCAGACAGGCAAAAGAATGGGTAACCCACAATTCCTTGCGCTGCCAGACCGACAGCAATACACTACAATATGAATGAATTACAGTTTGTTTCATTGCTTTGATGAAATTAAAGAAATGCAATAAAGAAATACGATTTTTGATGTCATTTTTATTTAGAGGATTTGAAAAAAAAACACAAAAATGTAAGGTGCACCTTTAAGGTGCTTCCACACTGGCCGCGTCAATAAAGAGTACACTTTCAATGAAGAGTCAATATAAACGCGTGCACACCTAAATTCCTGCCCTCCAAGTCTGGAGCGCGCGTGAGTCTTATAGTCAGACATTTAAAAGGACAGAGTTGTGAAAACAAAAGTCTTCAGAAAGATTTGGGGGATTTTCAACACTTTTACTTTCGGTTCTCCCTGTTGTAGATGCAGATGAGCGCTAATGAACAGTAAAAATACAATAGAAGGAGAATCTCCTCCCCGCCACGCACCGCACGCGGCCGGTGTGTGAGACCTGCACATCGCCGCGCTCAGCAGGTGGTATCCACACCGGAGCAGCGCGGTCACCCACGCAGTGGTGGGAGGAGATTCTTCTTCTATTCTTCTTCTACTGTTCATTAGCGCTCATCTCATCTTGGTGTCATATTAACCTGACCGGACACAAACCGTAATGATTCATTTCTCCTTCGTGATCACGTTTGGTACTTCTGTGCTTTGAAGCAGACTCCGCCCACAAGCAGCTCCCGCGCTGAATCTTCAATCCGGTTCAAGATTTCCACGCACAGTTACAGCTGCGACTGTGCGTGGAAATCTTGAACCGGATTGAAGATTCAGCGCGCTCAATGCGTGCCGATTTGTACGTGGAGCTCGTGACCCGACTCAGACGGCGTGGAGGCATCTCCACTCATCTCACAACAACTGGAAAACGTAAATCTACCCGACAGATATTCAACAAAGTATTGTTTCCATCTCCTTCTTTCCAAATTTCAATCTTTAAATACTTTTCTAAAACTGATGTAGAATACTTAAGATCCTTTTTCTTTAAGTTTCCTATTGCCCCAAAAGCCAAAGAAATTCATTTTAAAATTATCAATGATGTTTATCCATCCACTGACTTTCTATCAAAACGTTTTGGATTTGAATGTGTTAACTGTGCTTTTTGTAACATGCATAATGAAACATCAGAACATTTATTTTATGATTGTATATTTGTTTCAACTTTTTGGGAGGATTTTTTACATTGGTTTACTAACTTTCTGCATGTTCCTGAACTTAAAAAAGAAAATGTTTTATTTGGTTTGATTATAAAAAATTTATTGCATTGTAAAATAATTAATACAACAATAATACTCACTAAATTCTTTATACATAAAAACAAGTTCTTAAAATCCACACCAAAATTTTGTGTCTTTCGTAGGGAACTACTTTTATTTTTCTCATGCCTTAAATATGTCAAGACTAAAATTGCTGTGAAAATGTACAATGAAGCAGAAAATATTGGACTTCTAAAAAGTCTCTAGCCTTTTTTATTTTTTTTTTTTGTCATATCGTTTTCTTGTATTTTATTTTCTGTATATTATAATTTTTCTCTCTTTCTTTTCTTTTTTCCTGCTCGCATCTCTCTTGCGTCTGTTGCTCTTGTGTCTGTTGATTGAACCTGTATGTGCTTGTATTGCTCTCGAAATTGCTAATAAAGCTTTGGAAAATAAATAAATAAATAAATAAATAAAAAATGATAGTCAAATTGTTGACACCAGCTGATTTACGTGCCCTGCGTGTACGCTGCTTCCTCCAATCACTTGGTGTCGTACATCGTATGGGACACATTTGTTCTCAGGATTCAAATCTTCCAGCCATCTGCTTGGCCCACCCAATTCGTTACAATATATTGCTCTCCAACATTTTTTATTATTTTCAAACATTTTTGAAAAAGCGCCACTGAGCCGCAAGGGAGTGCTTGAAGAGCCGCATGCGGCTCCGGAGCCGCAGGTTGCCGACCCCCGAGCTAGCGAGATCTGCTGTATCATGCTAGCCATGCCCGCTGTATCGAGCTACCGAGCTCCACTGCAACAAGCTTCCCACCGAGTTCCCATTTAAGCTAATGTGGGCAAACACAGGTGGGACTACCACAGAAACTGCGTATAAACCTAATCGGGCCCACATTTTCTGCCCACTTTACACACTTTGGGCCCACTTGGCCTTGCTGGCTGGGTTCTTCCACCTTAAAACAAATGATGTTCAGGCTTTTAAGCCTTTCTTTACACTTCTAACAGCACCTAAGTACATGTTGCAGGTGATGTTGTCATTTGTAAAAGCTCTGTGAATCAAGATACCACACCAATAGTTGTCTGTTAACGTTTCAACACCAGAGACGCCTAAATAACACGTTCTTTGACACACATCTCTGTTTTAGAATCCTTTTAGAAACTCTGGTGTTAAAGGGTTAAACAAGACTTGAACTAGAACTTTTCAAAGATTTCTTACATTGCTTGATCTGGTTTGGATGAGCGTTCTTCCATTGACCACACCTGAGGCTTCTTGACTTACACTTGAGGTTTTAGTAAAAGAAATCAAGTCCCGGATTGCTTTTGTCTTACAGATATGATGCCTCTCTTGCACAATTATGTCACTGTGGACACAGACATGCTTCTGTCCAACCCAAAACACTTGGAGGTCATCTACAGCATGTGCAAAAAGGTCAGGCTGGAACCAGCATTGCCCCCTGTTCTCCTGTTGTCATGGTAACCACCGTGTGCATCCCTTTCTTCAGGTGCTTACAGCAGCTGCGGGTGAGGACGCCGAGTGTCACGCTGCCAAACTTTTGGAAGTAATCATCCTGCAATGCAGAGGCAGAGGTATCGACCAGGTCAGAGCACATTTGTGTACTTTATGACTACTGTAACATGTTTTTGGTTAGATTTTTTTAAATAAAAAACATGTGAAGTTCTGGTACTGAACCTAAAGAAAAGAAAGATTTTTAAAGACTCGGGTCATTGACTGTATGTGGAGATGGACAGAGTGGCTGTGAAAGGACGTGGCTGAAGACTGTTTTTTCTGGCGATGTGTCATCTTGATGTCTGCTTCCTGGTTTGCAGGTCGTCCCCCTCTTTGTGGAGGCGGCCCTGGAGCGCTTGATGCGGGGGGTGAAGTCCAACGAGCTGAGAACCATCTGTCTGCAGGTGGCCATTGCTGCTCTGTACTACAACCCCGCCCTGCTTGTGCACACTATGGACAACATGCAGTTCCCCAACAGCCCTCAGCCTGTCACCACCCACTTCATCAACCAGTGGATGAACGATACCGAGTTTTTCCTGGGGTGAGGGGAGAGGCGTGTCCTGTTTTTTAATGAGTTTCTGATGCCAAAAAGTGGGATTAGCATGAGTGTGGAAGTCCACCACTATACAATTTTGTTCATATCCTGGTGAATTATCTCATCTTAAAAAAAACCAACAGTTTACAAAGTTGTCTCAAGGCAGAAAACATCCAACCAAGACATTTATTTATTCAGATTTATGACAGATAATATATATACATGTATATATGTACATTTAAATGTAAAGTAAAGACCTGCAAACCTTTTGAAAGGCTCAAATGGTGCAGTGCAGGACTTCAGTGATTTACAAATGGATCTGTAGACCTAAAAACCAGTGTATTGACAGTCCTCCAGGTTCCCTCCTCATGTGAACCGATGCCTCCTCTGTCTTCAGACTCCACGACCGCAAGATGTGCATCATCGGCCTGAGTGTGCTGATGGAGCTGCCCAGCCGTCCTGCGGCCCTGCAGGCGGTTGCTGGTCAGATCGTGCCTTCCATCCTATTGCTGTTCCTGGGATTGAAGCACCTGCAGACGTCGCGTCTCATCAACAAGCCCCACCTTCTGGCTCATGCAGGAGCTCAGGATGAAGACCAGAACGGTAGGAGACTGTGATCTGTTCTGGTGTGAGATGGAGGCTGTGGTCTTTGACACCTGGACACGTGTCGTCCTCAAAGTGTTATCCAGGGAACAAGAGAAGAGCTGCTTAACAAGAACAAGACAGGATAGTGACTGTCAGGGTTAGCAAGAGTGCAGCTGTAGTGAGGCTAATCAAAACGCATATTTATATAGACTTTTCATTGAAATCTAAAGAATGTAGCTCCTTTGACCTTCTATGTTCTCCTCCAGACGCATCCTCACAGCAAATCTATTTTTATTCTTTCCATCATTTCTCTGTTAACGTTCCTACGATTTAAGGTTTTCCCTCTAAGTCCTTCACTCTTCCCTTTATTCTCTTCAAAAAATACCCATATTTGATGCTGTTTTGTGTTAAAATATTCAGATTTGGGACTGGCACACTAAAGGACTGCTTGTCCCTTGTTGTAGTTGCATTATTTGTTTAATGCTTGCACTGCCTCTGGTACTTTAAACGACCATACCATGATTTCCTTAGGACTTTCAGAGTAAACTATTACTATTTTAATGATCTTTGGGACACTGAAAAACAAATTATTTATGAAATAGTAGTTATTTTTGTGGACTCGTTTCACACCAGGAAGTAAAACGACTCGATCTCTGAGGCTCCACCTTTCGCTCCTAGAGGGTGCCCCCCATTTCACAACATCAACTTAAAACCGTCCTCGACAGTGTGTCATCCACGAAAAAAAGACATCAATTTAAAAAAAATATTGATATACATACTGTGAAACTCAGGCAATTTTCCCAGAAATTTGGCACAGACAGAATGGTGATGCAGACAACAAAACCAGATGAACTTTTCAGGATTTATTGAAATTCTGACATAATCTCTGTATCAAAAATCCTCTTTCCTTTCTTGTGGATCCATTTACTTTTCTGCCATTGTTCAAAAATCCACATTTAAACCAGTTCTCCCAATTTGTGGCTCGCTTTTTCCACCAGAAAATAATCTTCTCCCTCTCTCCACCAGCAAATGGTGTGCTCCCTTTTTCACCAGGATATAGTTTGCTCCCTTTCTCCACCAGGAGATAGTCTTCTCCTCTTTTCACCAGGATATAGTTTGCTCCCTTTCTCCTGCCTCCACCAGGAAATAGTCTGCTCCCTTTCTCCTGCTCCCTTCCGATATCCCCCGTCTGCTTGCGGCATTCTCGGATACATTTAGGATCCATCCCATCACATGGAGATTCCTCCCCAGCCCATATGGTCCGATGCCACTGAACAAAGTCTGAACGCTAAAGAATGAGCGTTTCTTGGCCATCTGCACAAACTCACAACACAACAACTGATGTTTGCTGTGCACGAGCTGGAGGGGCGTTCTTGGGTTCTAGCTGTGCTCCAGCTGCTAGCTTTGCAGAGAAAGTGTTTGTGTTTTGGAGCAGACTCTTCCTGACAGGAACTGTCTCACATTGTGGCGTCAGATGGTGAGGACCCGCTCATTTTGGTGGGTCTGGGAGGGGTTGCTGTTGGACTCAGGTTTTTAGAGGATTACTCAGAAATGTGTGAACGGATCAAATACCGCTTTGGAGATCTTAATAGCGAGGATTGAACAGTATAATACTCTTAAAAGCTCAAAAAGTTTGTTTTTCATGGTAGGACCCCTTTAAGTTGTTTGTCTGAAAGCTCATTTTTCTCCTGTGTGAGCAGAAGAGATTCCTAGTGATGAAGACGAGGTGAACGAGAACCGAGACGCCATACATCAGCGGTCCAGCACCACAGCAGGACGTGGAGGTGATGATGAGGATGACGACGAGGATGACTACTGGGAGGACGACGGCTTTGAGGGCACACCTCTGGAGGAGTACAGCACCTCTCTGGACTACGATAACGGAGAGGACGAGTACGAGTTCTTCACCTGCGCTCTGCTCAGTGAGTACGGGCTGACCCTGACTAGCGTTTGCAACAAACACCTGAGAGGCAGAAACGCCGTCCTGGACTGTAAGGACCAGATTGCTGCTGTTTTTGGTCTGCCTCACAGACATAGCTCCTCTTTGCTCACTGCCGCTTTCATACCTGCACTTTGTGGACTAAACAACGGAGCCCCAAGGAAGCAGAGAATTAGGAAAATAAAATCTGGATTTATCCCAAAAATAAAATAATCAAGAAGAACTAAATCAGTCTAATTGATTGAATTGATTTATCTCCCAGCTCTATTTTTATGCCGTTTTTTCTGTTTGTTTTTAATGTTGGGATTTGAACTCTTGCAAACTGCACTTTAAATTTGTGAAAGCTAACATAGAAATTCATTTGACAAAGAAAATTTACGGTGGCTGACATAGCTCACATAAATGTAAAAGCCACAACGCTACGACAAATACTGACAAGACGACAAAAGTCACAACACAACAGAAACAATTCACAACAGAAATAAGTAATCAACATTTTTTCAAGTTTCATTCAGATTCAAGCTTTGGCGCTGCTTGAAACTTTGAATATTGACCTGAGATGAGATAAAATAAATAAAAATAACGTTTGGGGGATTTTTTTTGTTATTTTTTTTTAACCAACTACTAACTTGCATTATTTTTATTATTGTCTTGATTTGACATAAAATCGTCATAGCCATGGAGCTGGAGTGCTGCAGCCACTGCAACTGCAGCCACTGCGACTGCAGCAGCTGCGACTGCAGCAGCTGCAACTGCAGCCGCTGGAAAGCTCCGTCTGCCCGGGGTCTGGCAGAGCCAGCATAGTTCGCCCCTCAGGCTGCCGGTTCCTTGGCAACAGAGGTCGCTATGCTGGCTGGCCGGGGAATCGCTCATTTCCATTGTGAATCATTTCCTTGTGTTGTGGCTTTTTGCTGTTGTGTTGTGACTTTTGTCCTGGTGCTTCGGGTTTTGTCGTCGTGTTGTCGCCGTTTGTTGGCATGTTGTCGGCTTTTGCCATCGTGTTGTTGTCATGTTGTCGGCATCTGTCGTCTTGCTTCAGCTTTTGTTGTCGTGCTTCGTTTTTTGGCGTCGCGCTTCGGCTTTGGTCGTGTTGTCCTCATGGTGTTGTCGGCGTTTGTCGTCATGCTTCAGCTTTTGTCATCGTGTTATCTTCATGATGTTGTCGTGTTGTCTGTGTTTGTCGCCGTTTGTTGGCTTTATTTGTCGTGCTTCGGCTTTTGTTGTCGTGCTGTCCTCATGATGTTATCGTGTTGTTGGCGTTTGTCGTTGTGCTTCGGTTTTTCTGTTGGTTTTTAATGTTGGGATTTAAACATTTGCACTTTAAACTTGTGAAAGCAAGTTCTCCTCTCTGACACAGAAATGAAGTTTGACAAAGAAAATGATCTTTAAATGACTCGCGTGGAATCAGAGATTGAACTGAATGATGGACTTGTGAATTGAATAAATGTAGTTTTCCGTCAGTAATTACAGCTTTAATACTAATAATCAGAATGAGTGAAAGAGAACATCCTCTGTTGTCCTGAAGGATGAAGACCCCACTGAAACCCTGCTGCAACTCCTGAGTAGTTCACAATCGGACTTCTGTCATGAAAGAAAATCCTTCTCAGCTTTTACTACCATTAGAATTCCTTTTCACACTGTGTGTCGTCAGGAATCCAGACTGCAGACGTGGGCTGGTACCAGTGCCTGACGGTCGGCCTCAGTGAGGAGCAGAAGCAGCAGCTGCAGGAGATCTACAGCGTCTCCCAGCAGAGGAGGAGCGCCGCCTCCACAGGTCACTGGTAAGTTTGGGGCTGTGAGTGTCTTCAGGTTGTGCTCCTCATCTCATCCTGATCTGATCTCTTTCTGCTTTCAGAGCTCACAGGAGGTTTTTGCTATATCACAGACGGGCAAAAGATCAGACCAGCTGCTCGGACCTGAACTTGGTTTCACTTCAGTCTTCAGTCTCAGACCCCTTCAGGTTTAAGGGATGTCAGCAGAAGCAGGTCCTCCGAGCCAGCAGGACCGTGTGGAGGGTGACCTGCTGGTGTCTGCAGAACCCCTGCTGAGATATTCCTTTACCGGGACAGGACCTTTGGCTGTGTGTGCGGGACAGCAGAGGTCTGTGGCTCCCGTCTCCATCCCGAAGCTGAAGCTCGCCATCTAATGTGGCGAGACCCTCATGGATCCGGGCATGCCATGCTGAGGGAGCTTGTGTTCAGAGAACAGATGGACTCCATGATTGGAGGTGGTAGTCCCCTGCTTTGGTGTTACACATTTGAAATGTCACAGAGGGGAATCATGTTTTTGTTTCTGGGGTTTGTTTTTGTAACCTTTGTCAGAACAAAGTAAAAAAAGTTCAAAATTCTGAGAAACTGCCTCCCTTTCTTGTCAAGATGCACTGATTGTTTCTTTTTCCTCTGTATCTGTATTATTATTGATCTCTGCAGGGAGTTGGCTAACAGATCAGCTATTTGAATCCGAGAACAGGGATGCCTCAGGATCTGGAGTCATTATCCGAGCTCTCATTTGTCTTTTGGGTCTGCTGCCCGCCACCACAGACTTTAAAGACATGGTTCAGTCACGGCTGCTTAGAGTCCAGGTTTGCAGAAGAAGCTGCAGAGCTTCAGCAGCAGCTTTGAGACTGAAGCACAAACTTATGGACTGTTGTTGGAACCCAGTTTTATGGACCTGAGTCAGGTCTCTATGGGTGCTCTCTGCTCTGTAACTCCAACGGAATTCCTTGAACCTCAAACAACGAACATCAGAGTAGCCCCTGTAGAGACTGAATCTGGAGCTAAATGGAAGAAAACAGTCTTTAAAAACAGAATATAGCTCAAAAGATGAAAATAAACTGTTTACAGAGTGACACTAAAGAAAAAGAGATTTGTCAGTCTCTGTCCAGACTGACTTGGAAGCTAAAGAGATAAAAACAATTTTTAAAGAGACTAACTGAACTTAAAGAAATGAAAACAGTCTTTGTACTGACTGACGCTGAAACTGAAGAGATGAAACAGCCTCTGTACTGACTTGAATCACGAGGGGATTGTCTAAATGGTTGGAATCAAACATAAGACCCAAAACAAAGACCATACTGAGGTTAATAGAACGAGTTTAAACAAAAAATGTCCAAACACAGAAACTAAGTGAAGAAATCTAACGTGAACAGGAAAAGATTATAGTTCGTTCTGAAGTGCAAATAACAATAAACAACGCAACACAAAAACACTTTAAAGATCACAGCTATAAATAAATATTAAACATATTTAGCATTACATTTTAGAATAGTTGCTGTTAGGCCTCTGTTAGACACGCTTGTGGAGGAATGTACTCACCGACCGTGGCGAGTGGAAGGGTCTGCAGTTTATGAAGAAAGATTCCAAGTGCGGGCTGCAGGTCTTCTTTAGCACTGTGACGTCCGTGCACCAACCTTTATTTATGAAGAAACACGGTCCACCTCCGTTTGATTTTCCCAACAGCGCCGCGCTCTCTTGTTTCCATGTGGTTTATCAGATCCTCTTGGCAACAGTTTGATCCTTTTTGGCCCCTTCTTCAATCAGAACAGTCTAATACAGTATTTCAAGCTCACAATGACCCTGACGTGATTTGAACACACAACCTTCTGATCTGGAGTCAGACGCGCTACCATTGCGCCACAGAGTCTTCGATGGTCTCTTGTTTCCATGTGGTCTATCAGATCCTCTTGGCAACAGTTTGATCCTTTTTGGCCCCTTCTTCAATCAGAACAGTCTAATACAGTATTTCAAGCTCACTACACAATAGACATATCTTGTTTATTCCCTTTTCAAAACAAGGAAATACCAACCCTTGGAAAGGGCATCAAGAAGGAGCAACTTCAAATTGGACTTTGCGTCTAGCAAGATTTGCATGACAACAACCAAGTCTTTTACATGTTGGAATAGAGATGTGAAAGAAAAAAACACAAGTGAAATTCCCAAGATTTGTCGCGCTTTAAATTGGTGAAACAAGCCTCTTGCAACTTAGAGTGCCTGCAATAGTAGCAGGTAGTGACATTCCTGTGACAAAACCATGTGCTAAAGACACATTCAAGAGTGCCTGAATAGTTGCTACTTCAATGCGTATCTCGTTCCCTGTGTGATTGGAGCATCAAGGTGAGAGATTTTGACTTCTACTTGTAGTTGTCGACGATGTCCAGCAGTTGGTCACAGACCCTTTCTTTTTAGCCAGACAGCAAAATGTCCTCCTATCTTCAATATTTTTTATTTGTCTGTCATTTCATGTGAGGATGCCTTGGTGCAGACAATAAAAGTATGTTTGTAGAGTTATCCCTCCTATGAGATAGTTGTGGATTAAATTGCTCGCTGGAGATCCCTGCGTAAAGTTCCTAATGACCTAGAAGGCCACTCACCAAGCCTCAGTGGCCTAATGGATATGGATAAGGCACTGGCTTTCTAAGCCAGGCATTGGGGGTTTGAGTCCCCTCTGAGGTGATTCAATTGTAGAAGTCTCTTAGCACGTCTTGCAAAGAAATTGACCCTTAAGGTGCTTATCAAGTGGGTATTATTAGTAATGGGCAACTTAACTTCTGGATTTATAGTCTTCTGTCACTGAACATTTGTGTGTCTCTACAAACTTTCTAAAACCTCTCTGACATTAGGATATCCCAAAACTCTGCTAGTATAGTAGTCAGTGTTGTTTCTCCTATAGACAGCATTACTTTCCAGAACCAGCCCTGGTCAACAGCGTGCTCGAAGTCACAAGTGTAGAAAAATCCAAAGCCAACAGTAGACCATGTGTCCTGCAAATAAAAGCATAGAGGTACGATCTAGTTAATGGCCTTTCAAACATGTGTGGTAAGTTCTGGGCAAGCACCGAAATGACTTTCAACATTAGACAAGCAAAACTTTTGTCCAGAAATGTGTTACTGAGTCTTGCAAACTGTAGTGCGACAAAACATTTGCTAGCCCATGCAATGACGCTGACGTGATTTGAACACGCAACCTTCTGATCTGGAGTCAGACGCGCTACCATTGAGCCACAGAGTCTTCGAAGGTCTCTTGTTTCCATGTGGTTTATCAGATCCTCTTGGCAACAGTTTGATCCTTTTTGACCCCTTCTTCAATCAGAACAGTCTAATACAGTATTTCAAGCTCACTACACAATAGACATATCTTGTTTATTCCCTTTTCAAAACAAGGAAATACCAACCCTTGGAAAGGGCATCAAGAAGGAGCAACTTCAAATTGGACTTTGCGTCTAGCAAGATTTGCATGACAACAACCAACTCTTTACATGTTGGAATAGAGATGTGAAAGAAAAAAACACAAGTGAGATTCGCAAGATTTGTCGCGCTCTAAATTGGTGAAAATAGCCTCTTGCAACTAGGGGTGGGCACCGAAGTTCGGTTCCAAGTAGGAACCGTTATGATTTGCGCGGTTCTACCGAAACAGAAAGATGCGGCTGCAAACGGTGCCGGATTTCGGTTCCAAAGTTCATTGAAGTTTCATTTGTCTGTGGACATGTCTATCACTTGTACTCCCTTCTGATTCTTTACGATTCAGCCCATCTTTTTACTTTCTTGTGTTTGTGGGCGGGCTCATATAAAACTGCCGAGATGGTCGGCTTCCGCAACGTCGGTGGCCGGGACTTTCGCTGTGAATAGTGGAGTTTCCGCAATTTTTAAACAACGCTGGAGCCCCATCCCAAAATGAAACAATGAATCGTTTCCTCCTTGTTGGGCTGCTAATAGCAGAAAGCTCGGCTCGGCTCCGCCCACCACCACAGCGGGTCGTCATCATCTGCTGCGCTTTGCAGCCGTGATTGACATTTATCTTCCGCCTTATTTTATTGAAATAAAATATTGCTTTTGCCCAAAAACAACTGCAAATAAATGCCACATTCCTGATTTAATTTAATAAAATGTCAGGCTAAAATTTCAAGGACGTTTAAGTTTATTTAAGACGGAGTTTTATATTATGCTTTATATTACGTGCGCACAGCTGCACGGCAGGAGGGAGTCTGCGCTTGTTTGAAGCCGTTCTGCTTTGGATTTAGGAAGATAAAGGCATTATTTTTTATTACTGAAGTACCGCAATAAGCACCGAAAGGGAACCGAAACCGAAACAAAAGAACCGCGGTAGAACCGGAACTGCATCAGAACCCATCGGTGCCCAATCCTACTTGCAACTTAGAGTGCCTGCAATAGTAGCAGGTAGTGACATTCCTGTGACAAAACCATGTGCTAAAGACACATTCAAGAGTGCCTGAATAGTTGCTACTTCGATGCGTATCTCGTTCCCTGTGTGATTGGAGCATCAAGGTGAGAGATTTTGACTTCTACTTGTAGTTGTCGACGATGTCCAGCAGTTGGTCACAGACCCTTTCTTTTTAGCCAGACAGCAAAATGTCCTCCTATCTTCAATATTTTTTTATTTGTCTGTCATTTCATGTGAGGATGCCTTGGTTCAGACAATAAAAGTATGTTTGTAGAGTTATCCCTCCTATGAGATAGTTGTGCATTAAATTGCTCGCTGGACATCCCTGCGTAAAGTTCGTAATGACCTAGAGGGTCACTCACCAAGCCTCAGTGGCCTAATGGATAAGGCACTGGCCTCCTAAGCCAGGGATTGGGGGTTCGAGTCCCCTCTGAGGTGATTCAATTGTAGCAGTCTCTTAGCACGTCTTGCAAAGAAATTAACCCTTAAAGTACTTATCAAGAGGGTATTATCTGTGACGGGCAACTTAAACTTAAAGCAAAAAAAGCCTAAATTAGCCAAAGCAGCTTGCATGTAGCTGAAATCTTAGCTAAACATATTATAAAAACCTCAGTAAATGCCAAAGTAGTCCAAAAAGCTAGCAGAATGGCAATTTTTAAAACTTTAAAAACATAACTTGGATGGTTCCGTTTCTGGGTCACGAGCAGACGTAGAGTATAAATATTAAGTCCTGAACCGGATATTGATCAATCAATCAAACTTTATTTGTTAAGCGCTTTTCATGTACTTCTGTACAGCCCAAAGTGCTTTACAAGTTAAAAACAAATTAAAAAGAAAAACATATTTCAGCAAGAAACCACAAGACAGAAATCAGAAATATCCACCTCATTAGGACAAGAACAGCATTATGTAGAAACAAATAAAATCTAGCATCAGTTAATCATAGGTTAAAACCAAGACTAGCCACATCATTAAAATAAAATATTAAAACAATATAAACTCTAAAAAGTTTAAAGTGAGTCATTAAAAGCTTACTAAAAAGGTGCGTTTTTAATTTGTTTTTAAAAATCTCCACAGTTGTACAGGCTCTCAGATCCACAGGCGAGGACCAAGACACTGAAAAGAAGCCTCGCCATAGGTCTTGGTCCGAGTTCTAGGGATGATTAATGTCGTAGAGCCTGAGGATCTGAGAGCTCTTGGTGGTTCATGTGGACTAAGGAGATCTAGTAAACATAAAGGACCTGAACCATTAAGACATTTAAAAACTAAAAGAATAATTTTAAAATCTATCCTAAAGCTGACAGGCAGACAGTGCAGGGACTTGAGGACAGGAGTGATATGAGCTCTTCTTCTGGTGTTGGTTAGGAGACGTGCAGCTGAATTTTGAATAAGTTGTAACTTGTTGACAGTCCAGTTAAAAGAGCATTACAATAATCAAGCCTTCGTGGATTAAAAAATCACCACTAAATCTTCAAAGGAAGGGTAGTACCTTGGCAATATTTTTTAAATGAAAGAATGCAGTCTTTGTTGCATTTAAAATATGCAGCTTAAAATTGAGATCAGCATCAAAGATTACTCCAAGGTTTTTAGCTGAGCGTGTCACATCCATGCCAAAGTTTTGACATTTCAGTCTGGCTCTCTCTCTGTCAGCTTTCGGACCAATGATCTTTATCTCTGTTTTGTCTTTGTTAAGCTTTAAAAAAAATTGCTGCCATCCAGTCTTTAATATCATTAATGCAATTTAAAAGTTTGTTTGTTGCAGTAGGTTCGTCAGGAGACGAACATAAAGCTGGGTGTCATCGGCGTAGCTACGGAAGTTAATGCCATGCACTAATGAATAATAATTCATGTAGAGAAAATGGTATGGTCGAGTCGGGGTGGGAATATATAAGTTCGTTTCCTCTCACTCTCTTTCAAGCAATCTAGATGTAATTCAATGTGATGTGTTTTTTTCAAGTATTATTCGTGGTTGCTTGAAATAAACCATTTCATTCATTCATTCATTCAAATTTTTAACATAATTATGAATAATAATAATAAGCCGAATGAGTGGGGCTACTGTCACCATAAATAAACAAATCTTCAAAATAAAGTGACAGTGAAGCTTCCTGTTTTCAAAGTAAAACTAGCGAGAGCTTTTTTTTAATAACTGAAAATATACTTTATTGCTTTATATCGTGATAGATATTGTTATTGTGATATCAGATAATTTAAACCGGGATATAACCTTTTTTTTCATATAGCCCAGCACTTTCGGCATGTCAACATCGTCCGTGTTTTCCATGGTGAAGAACTTTTGAACATTTTAGTACAACATTTTAGCTAATTTGACACTCACCAAAAGAGCCGCCAGCCGACACAAAACTGACACACAAGATCTGTTTGGTGTGAATGCAGCATAATAATTGTATTACTACAATATACATTTGACTGCTGCCTAAACAAAGCTGCCAGTGTCTTTCATTACATGTTCATTTAGGAGCTCTCTTGACCTGCAACTCTGAGATCTTACAAGAAAACATCTTCTCTTCGTTGGTTTTTATGTGGCGTTTGAGAGCATATCTCTGACTAAACCTTTTACCACACAGTTGACAGGAAAAGGGCTTTTCTCCAGTGTGAATGATCATGTGACGAGTGAGGTGAGAACTGTGATTAAAACTCCTGCTGCACTCCTTGCAGGAAAAAGGTCGTTCTCCCGCGTGGATCCTCACATGGTTTGTCAAGTTAACGCCTTGGCTGAAACCTTTGCCACAGACGCTGCAGGTGAAGGGCTTCGCTCCCGTGTGAGTCCTCATGTGGCGTGTGAGGTCGGAGCTTTGACTAAAACTTTTGTCACATTCTGTGCAGGGATGAGACTTTTTCCCGGTGTGGATTTTCATGTGATGATTCAAACTCCGCGCGGTGGTGTAACTTTTTTCACATTCTTTACAAAAGTATCTCTTTTTTGTCTGGGTTCTGTGAGAGCTTTCCTCATTCTGGACATAACATTTGACATTTCTGCTGCCCTGAAGTTCTGTCTCTCCATCTGTAGTTGATGCTTCCCGTTGGTCTTCATCCTGACCATCATTAAAGCTCTGAGTTTGGAGCTGCTGACTGTTGAGATCTTCTTCTCTGAGCTCATTTTCCTCACAAAGAGTCACCATCAAGATATCGTCTTCCTGCTTCAGACGGAGCTGATCTTCATTCTGGCTGATCCAGACCTCCTCCTTTTGTTCCTTCATCTGTGGAGGTTCTGCTTCCTCCTGCTTCAAATTGGAGTTCCTCTCTTGGTTCCTCAGGTAACACTGGGGGAGAACTGCAGGAAAAAAGACCAAAGAAACTATTTGTTTTGTTTTTATAGAAGTATGTGACATAAAACAAGTGTCAATTACCCGGGGGGCCGAATCCGGCCCAGCAGATTATTTTAGTTTATTGTTATTAATGGCCCGATGTTATCTTGCGCTCATTTCTAACTTTTACAAATTGACAAAATACATTTTTATGGAGAGTAAAATATTGAAAGTTATTTAAGGTTAAATTGATTTATTCTGGAATAATATTCCTGTCTGTTTATTATTTATAATTACACATGTGGACAAAAGTGTTGGTACCCCTCAGTTAAAGAAGGTCAAACCCACAATTCTCACTGAAATCACTCAAAACTTACAAAGGTAACAATAAATAAAAATTATATAATAACTCAATATTTTGTTGGACAACCTTTTGAGGCAATCACTGCAATGAAACGATTTCTGTATTTGTCAATGAGCGTTCTGCTGCTGTCAACAGGTATTTTGGCCCACTCCTCATGAGCAAACTGCTCCAGTTGTCTCAGGTTTATGGGTGTCTTCTCCAACTGGCATGTTTCAGCTCCTTCCACAGATGTTCAATGGGATTCAGATCTGGGCTCATGGAAGGCCACTTTAGAACAGTCCAACGCTTTTCTCTCAGCCATTCTTGGGGGTTTTTGGCTCTGTGTTTTGGATCGTTGTCCTGTTGGACCTAGCGTACAAGTCATCATAAGGCCTTTGTTTGGCCTTTGTCACCTCTAACATAAAAAATAAGTATTAGTTATTTTTTAAATGATCAAAATGGTTTATTTTTTTCTTCAGTCATAGAGACAACATTGAGGTTGAAAGAGCGTTTGAGCCTCTGAAGCAGAACCATGTTAGATCAATATGGGATTTGATTGGGTAAAATCTGGACCGTTTGATGGCACAAACGTCACACAGAACAGAAACTTACGAACACAAAATTAAAGATAAAGCGCAACAACAAACAAGCAAAAAAATAAGTTTTTGAAAGCAAATATTAAATATTTTCATTTGCAAATTGACATTTTATTTTAACACTTTACATTTTGTTTGTCATTTAGAAAATTTGATCTCAAAACTGTGATGTTTGCTTGCAATATGGTGGCACAACAATCACTTCATAGCTATAAAGAAAAAAATATAAAGAAACAAATTTAGCATTAGCAAGAAGATGTTAAGAAAAATGTATATCAGAGCAAATAAAAGGACAGAGTTATTGCTGTGTATTTCTCTATAGAAATCTATGGGATTATGGCTTCCCAGAACCAGTGGGTACTTCCAGCTTGGAACGCCAGTGGAGGCAGGGTTACTCTGTCCAGTTCTCTATATACAGCTAAAACTTCAGTCAGGATGGATGCAGATCTTTCAGCAATATAGACTTTGAAAAACCTTATAGACACTGGATGATAACTATTATTATTATTATTTTTAAGTGTAGTTTTCTGTTTTTGAACCTTAATTTATCCAGGGTGCTTAATTGAGAACAATTTTTCATTTACATCGACAAAAGAAAAACGGATAAAACATAATAACCTCTTCTCAAATCAATTCACAATAAAAAGGAGGCACCAAGTTAATGATTATAAAAAAGACAGAAGGAAACTCATTAAAACATTTGTTATCTATTCGCTGTTTTTAATAAACCTGTGATAAAAAGGTAATTTCACTTATAGGGTCGATAAAGTGGGATTTCAATGATTTCTTTAGATTTCTGTAGAATATTAATATTAGGATCATAAAAATAAAACAGAATTTTTTAAATAGATTATTTTGTTACATTTAAATGTGGTGTCATTTTAGAGAATGATCTGTTTTACTCATTGGAAAAAGGTGATCAGAACCTACCTATGGTTTCCGCTTGGACCTGAGGTTTCATCATCACATCCATCAGTCTGCGCTGACGGAGGAGCTCCTCCTCCAGCTTAAAGATGGTTTTCTCCACATGAATGAAGATTTCTTCGGCGGCAGCGGTTAACCTCTCACCGATAAACTCTCGGAGAGACTGAACCGCAGACATTTTCACTGCTGCCGCTCCGATATTCACGCCAAACTCCGTCCTCCTCTGCAGGGAAGCTAACGCTGCTAGCTACCCGGTTCTGTTTACATTCCCATGATGCATCACGCGAAGCCGTCCAATGAAAAACGCAGACGTCATACACATGGATTTTTTTTCTTTTTTTTTCATAAACTTTATTGAACATTCTTTCGATTTAAACATGTTCACATTCAGTTGTGTACTTTTTTTCTCCACAATAGTTAACAGAAGACGCTACAAGTAAAGTGCAACAGCATGAACAAACCAGGAGGATACAACATATATGTGTAAACTAAAAAAATAAAACAAAAATATGCAGTTCTTTTAAAATATTAAATGTTCTTGACGCCTTCAGATGTTCAGATCATTTTATAATATGATTTAAGGTCCAGATAAAATAAATTAAAATAGGTTGTTATATTTGTGAATATAGAATTTCCTAAAAATGATAAACAATTGAGGGCTGCACGGTGGCACAGTGGTTAGCGCTCTTTCCTCACAGCAAGAAGGCCCCGGTTCGAATCCCAGCTGGGACCTTTCTGTATGGAGTTTGCATGTTCTCCCCGTGCATGCGTGGGTTTTCACCGGGGACTCCGGCTTCCTCCCACCGTCCAAAAACATGCTTCATAGGTTAATTGGTGACTCTAAATTGCCTCTAGGTGTGAATGTGAGAGTGAATGTGTGTGTGATTGAGGCCCTGCGACAGGCTGGTGACCTGTCCAGGGTGTACCCCGCCTTCGCCCTTCAGTAACCGGGATAGGCTCCGGCACCCCCGCGACCCCGAAAGGGACACAGCAGTCAAGAAAATGGATGGTATTTGCTTTTTCCCAGGTTAAGCCCTCCATGGTTGAATACCAAAAAACTTTGCATCAGAAGGAATTGGGATATATTTATTGGTGCATCTTTTCTTTTTAATTTAAATTTCTCCCATAAAAAATGTGGTTAATTTCAGCATTATAATTAGTGTATGGTAAATGCTTTACAATCTGAAGTGAAACTGAACAACTGCACACTCTAGGTGTCACTGGAAAGCTACATTTCTGAAGGAATTCTGAATATGACATGAGCAAACCTCCTTGGTTTAGTAACTGACCAACCATACACGACAAAACAGGGATTGTTTATTTGTTACTCCAAATAAAATACCTGTGTGGGCTAAAGTTGTGTTTCAGACATGGAAATAAAACACTTCTCATCTAATTCACACCTATAGTTTCAAACTTAAACTTGTCGAATTTATAATGAGTATTTACATTTACGCTTTTGTTGAGAAGGGGTTTTATTTTCTTTTATTTACTATTTTACAAAGATAAGACGTATGAATATTGAATGGAGAGTGGTAAGGTTAACATATGCAGAGCCAGACCAAACTTTGTGTGATAATGTCTTCATATAGAAACAGAATAAACTCTAATTCTTTGAAGAAATCTGCGTTTTGAACAAGTTTTGTAGCATTTTTCTGATGATGGAGGGCGTTTATAAAGAAAATTAGTTTTAAATCACATTTTTTAGGTTTCTATGTTCAAATTGTTGTGAGTCAAGCGCAAAAGAAAAAAGCCATTTAAAAACAAAATATTTGTGACATAGAAAATACGTTATGCTGGCCACACTTTACTGCTCCATTCTGATGCATCCCTGTTTAGAGAAATAGATCCACAAACGTCTTTGTTTTCCTCTTCTGAGCTGAAATCTATCTCTAAACTGTACAACTGGTTCTTTGTATGTTAGATTTGGGGGGTGAGCAGAGTGTGTTGCTATAACTGCACTAGAGTTGGCACGATTAGCTCTTAAGAGTTTATTGCCATTCGTACATGTTAAAGGTTCAGAAACAAGTATATTGGAGTTTTTCTTTGGCAGGTCTTGAGTCAGGATTATTACAGAAGGCAACAAAACTTGAACAAGATTCAAAAGTAAATATATATATATATATATATATATATATATAAATTAGAAACAAAGGGTTTTAAGAAAAGAGAAATAAATAAATATTGCAGAGAGAGATATGGTGCAGCTTAGTGCTGCCACAAACGATTATTTTAATAGTCGACTAATCAACGATTATTTTTTCCGATAAGTCAACATGCATAAACTGAATGTAACGCACTCATCTTAACCATCATTAACTAAACCTAGATATATTCACATTGGAGATAATGCTAGTGTGAATGCTGTAAGCTGAATTTCGCAGCTGAAGATGCTAGTGCTGATAGCTAAAAAAGCTGAAGTTGATAGCTGGAATCACTTAAGCTAATAGCTGAAAACGTTGAAACTGATGGCTTGTTTTTGAACAAAGTGCAACAGATGAGCAACATTTAAAACTTTTACATAAATAAATATGCTATAGGAAAAACAATGTATACATGCTGCATGGTTGTGATTTTATTCAAATCTACACACAGACTAAGATTTACACAAACTAGACTTCTCGATCTGTGTTTATAAACAGCTCGGTGAGTAGTCCTCATCGCTAGCGCCCGATGCATATTCGCCGGTCTCCACTCAGGGTGACACAATGCGGGCGGAGAGGACTGGGAACGGTGTGCCCCAGTCAACAGCTGGGCCAGTCTGGGGGGTCCCAGTTGGGCAAGAAGGCACAATGAGCAGTCCATGGCCCTGGTGTGCCGAGGTCCGGGGGGCGTTTGTCTTAAAGCAGACAATGGCCGGGACGCACCACTGTAGGGTATCCCACCCAGCCTCTATCAGAAGGACTTAAGCATCCGCGCGACACCAGTCAGGAGGTCTTCCGTACACCACATGTCCCTGTCCGTCCGCTGGACGGGGATTCAGCGCTGGACTCTACCCTCTTCGCAACTGAGGCACTCCTGGTTGGTTTCTTATCCTCTGCTTAGTAATCTAATTACCAGCAGGTCGCCTGGTCTGAGGTCTAACACGCATATAAATATACCGGTCATCTTCCACAAAACAAACAGATCGGTGGTCCTGCCAGAAAACGAGGAAATAGTGGGAAGTCTAAAGCTCTCAGTGACTTTGAATAGGCTACAAGATCATAAACCACGTGTCAAAGTCAAGGTGAGGGGGCCGGATCCGGCCCTCCTGGTAATTATATCCGGCCCTCCAGATCATTTTATTTTATTGTTATTAATGGCCCAATGTTATCTTGAACTTATTTTTAGGAAGAGTAAATATTGAAAGTTATTTAAAGTTTAAATTGATTTATTCTGGAATATTATTCCAAGTTACGTTAAAGGGTAACCAAACCCTAAATTAACTTTTTTTTGGCTGTTAATCTCTATAAATGTGGCTTTAAAAGTGCTGTCTGCTGGTCATTCCCAAATTTTTGACAAATTGAAATGAAATGTCCAATTCTTCAAAATATAGTCAAAAATCGGCTGTGTGCTGCCCCTACAGGTTGAATCGAGGTATTACAGTTGAATTTTGTGATTGGTTAAACTATGTAAGTTTTAGAAGTCTGACATCATGATCTGCAGCTCCAGTAATGATAACAATTCTACCCCCAAGCCCCGCCCCTCTGACTGGATTTTCAAATTTCTGCTTTGGGTGGAGTCAGTCTCCTACTTCCTAGTTTGGTTACCCTTTAAGTTATGTGCTCAAAGTTTTAAAAATTTTGCTTTAGAGTGGTAAATAAATGCTTATTCTGTTCGGCCCACAACCTAAGGTGTGCTTTGTATTTTGGACCCCCTGTTCAATTGAGTTGGACACCCCTGACCTAATTCAATTCAATTCAATTTCATTTATATAGCCCCAAATCACAAAGGAATATGCCTCATTGGGCTTCAAAAACCTAAACATTCACTATTGATAGTAAACTCACTCAGATCTTCCTAAAGTGTTTTCCAGAAGTTTTCCTTTATTAGCTGACAGCAACAATGTACTTGTGAACAGTCACATTCTTGTTTTTCAAGATCTGTTTGTGCAACTGTAGCACAGCAGGAAACAGAAACATAGCCCTTTCCAATATGGCGTCCAACTTCGCGTACACAACAAGCTAACATAGCAACTCCAGCTTTTATAGCTCATAGTTCAAACACCAACATGCACCACCTGGACACGCCTAAAGGGGGCATCACTGCTTCATTATAACTGCAACAAATGAAGGAACAGCTTCACGACTGACGGACTTCCTGTTTCTGTCTGGATCAAAAATAAAGCATGCAGATTTTAAAAATACGCTCCTCGAGTGTCGTTTTTTTTTTTTTTTTTGTAGTAGCTTTTGTTGTTGTTTTCTAAAAGAAGCAGAACCAAAAAAGATAGAAAGCTGTCTTGATTTACAGAGACGCTGAACGGAAACACCGTAGTTCTCGTCTATTCCAGTCCCGCTGGGAGCTAACTGTCTGGCAGAGCCCCTCCTCCTCTGTGGGTCTTCATGTGGCGTGTGAGGTTGGAACTCTGCCTGAAGCTCCTCTCACACTCCGTGCAGGAGAACGGCCGCGACCCCGTGTGAACCATCACGTGACTCGTCAGGTGAGAGCTTCGGCTGAAGCCTTTCCCGCAGAACTGGCAGGAGAACAGCTTCTCCCCCGTGTGGGTGGTCATGTGACCCGTCAGGTGCGACCTCTGGCTGAATGTTTGCCCACATTCCTCGCAGGAGAAGGGCTTCTCGCCGCTGTGCGTCCTCATGTGAGACCCCAGGTGATGACTCTGGCTAAACTTCTTCCCGCAGAGCCTGCAGGAGAACATCTTTGCTCCCGTGTGGGTGATCATGTGGGTGGTGAGATGAGAGCTTTGACTGAAACTTTTACAGCACTCTTTGCAGGAATAAGGCCGTTCTCCAGTGTGGACTCTCATGTGACACTTCAAACTGTGAGCCGCCGTGTAGCTCTTCCTGCACACCTTACAGGCATATCTCCGCACGGTTTGGCTTTTTTGACAGACCTCGGTACTTCTGTCGCTCCTGATCTCATCTGCAGTTGATGTTGATGCTGCTTCTTCATCCTGACCGTCATTAAAGCTTTGAGTTTGGAGCTGCTGACTGTTGAGATGGTCTTCTCTGAGCTCATTTTCCTCACAAAGAGTCACCATCAAGATATCCTCCTCCTGCTTCAGATCAGATTGATCTTCATCCTGGCTGATGCAGACCTCCTCCTGTTGCTCCTTAACCTGTGGAGCTTCCTCCTGGTTTTTCAGATCACTCTGAGGGAGAACTACAGGAAAAACAATAATTTGTATTTGTCAAATACATATATATGATTTTTTTTAAAAGTGTAGGAAAAAGGACAACATTAGAGAAAACTCAGAAAAGGAAAAAGATGATTTATCCCAACAATAATTACTACATCGGTCCACCATTAAAAGTAGAGCTGCGACAAATGATGATTTTAATTGTTGACTAATCGGGTCATGCAATAAATAAATGTAAAACACACATCTTAACCATCATTAGCTTTAACCTAACTAAAAACTAGATATATTCACATTGGAGATAGTGCTAGTGTGAATGCTGTAAGCTGAATTTGGCCGCTGAAGATGCTAGTGACGATAGCTGAAGATGCTAAAACTGATAGCTGAAAACTCTGAAGCTGATAGCCAGATTAAATATTAGCTAAAGGCCAAATTAGCCTGAAAATTAAAAAAAAAAAAAAAGCCCAAGTTAGCCATAATAGCTAGCATGTAGCTGAAATATTGGCTAAACTCCAAAATAGCCTAAAAAAATCCCAAACTAAAAACTAGATATGTTCACATTGGAGATAATGCTAGTGTGAGCTGAATTTGGTCGCTGAGGACGCTAGTGATGATAGCTGAAGATGTTGAAATTGATAGCTAAAAACACTGAAGCTGATAGCCAGCAAAAATATTAGTTAAATGCCAAATTAGCTTAAAAAATGAGAAAAAGCCTAAGTTAGCCAACACAGCTAGTATGAAGCTGAAATATTAGCTCAATTCCAAATTAGCTAAACAACAAAAAAAAATAAGTTAGCCAAAATAGCTAGCTGTAGCTGAAATATGAGCTAAACTCCAAATTAGCCTAAAAAACAAACCAAAAAATCCTAAATTAGCCAAAATATCTAGCAAGTAGCTGAAATATAAGCAAAACACCAAAATGCCCTAAAAACCTTAATAAATGCGAAAAAAATTCAAAAAGCTAGCAGAATGTCATTATAACTTTCAACTTTACTACACTCTGACTCCATTTAATATAAAGTAACGATTAATCGACTATTAAATTAGTCGTCAACTAGTCTATTATTATGGCAGCGCTAATTAAATGTCTGGCGGCCCGTAACCTGGAAAAAGCTACAGCAGGTTAAGAAAATGTCAATGAATTTCACATCATTTATTAATCACACCACCAGGGGGCAGACTTTTCCATTCCAGAGTGAAGAAAAATATCCTTGTATGGTTTACACCAGGGGTCTGCAGCCTGCGGCTCTAGAGCCACGTCTGGCTCTTCTAAAAATAAAAAGCTTTTAGTTTAACAAAGTAAACGTTAATTAAAGTTAAAAAAGAGTGAAATAACTTCTCACTCCGCGAGCCTCCAAAGCACAGTGACCATGGTGGTTTGATAATCGAGAACTAAACATTTAGACAAGTTCCAGTGTTTTAAATGTGCCTCACAGTTAAAAAAATACAATTATTTTGCTGTGTTTTGATTTTAGAAAGTTATATTTATGAATTTCCAGCTAGGAAACACCACAAACGTTTACCTTTTTTTTTTCGAATACTGATATTACACAACCTATCACTTGATTTGCTCCATCAAGGTGACACAGGGAGTCTTTTATTTTGAAAGGAAGTATTGTCTGTTAAGTAACAAACAGTTTTATATTTTGGGGGAAGGAAAAAGCTATTTTCTCTTAAATTTTGCTTTATTCATGTAAGAAATAGTAGTTTATTTATATTTATCATAAAAATATCAATAACAAAAATATAAAGTCTTATTTTTCTACAGGATGTGTGGCTCCTACTGGGTTGTGATCAGTGAAAAAACAACTCAAATGCCTCTTCAAGTGTTAAAGGTTGGAGACCCTGGCTTAGACTCATCATCACTGTTGTCATTAAATTCAGATCTGATTATCACTTTCTAAAGACCCACGCTGATGAAAATTGAGTTTACGTGTTCTTGTAGCATTTTTCTCATGTATGAAAGAATTTAACATTAAAACAGCTTTTCTGAGTTTCTCCTTCATTCTATATATTTGGAGTGGGGGAGATTCCAGGTGACTCGTCGGTGTCCCTGTTCTTGGCCGTTGACCTCGCCTCTAAAGTGATTTGGTCCAATAATTTAAGAGCTATTAAAGACAAATGTTGTCATTTGTTGATGGTCCCTAAATATGAGCAAATGTCTGATGAATATCCAACCTAAAAGTAACTTCATCGCAGTCATCTAGCGTTGTATACAGTCATGTAAAGACATTTTTTCTCACAGAAATAAAATATACAATAACCAACACGACATCAAACATTGAAATAAAAATGATAAAATTAAAGTCTGCTAATTAAAAAATATTTAAACTTCAATTAGTCTAAATGTTTTTGTTCTTTTCTGATTGTATATGTTTTAATGTTTTTAAAGAGGTCAAATCCATTCTTAAGTCATTTTCTTTCAAAATGAATGGAAAACTGTGTCCATCCATCCGTTTCTTAACCTGTTTTTGTCCCTTATGGGGTAACATACAGTGACAGTCCAAAACATACAGACAAAAGGAGGAGAATCCACAAAAGGTCTTTTGGTTCTTTCTCCATGTTCATAATAGAAAGAGAATGCTTTAATAAAAAACAAAAAAAAAATGTGTTTTTTAATCAAATCTATGTAGAATTTGACACAAATTATCGGATTATATTGTACCATACCTATAGGGTAATAAAACTATTGTATTGTAATGACTTTTATTCATCTATTTACATACTATTATTAACCAATTTCTAGACTTCCAATCAATCAGGTCAATTCTCCTAATTTAAAACTATATTTTCTGTTAAATTTGGAATGTTCACGTTTTAGTTTTTGTCCCAACAAGTGTGATAAAAGAGAAGATACCTGTGTTTCTCAGCTGTAGATGAGCTTTCATGCCCACATCCATCAGTCTGCGCTGACGGAGGAGTTCCTCCTCCAGCTTAAAGATGGTTTTCTCCACATGAATGAAGATTTCCTCCGCGGCAGCAGTTAACCGCTCACCGATAAACTCTCGGAGAGACTGAACCGAAGACATTTTCACTGCTGCCGCTCCGATATTCACGCCAAACTCCGTCCTCCTCTGCAGGGAAGCTAACGCTGCTAGCTACCGGTTCTGTTTACATTCCCATGATGCATTGCTCCGGTCCACGAAAGCAGCCATTGGCTGATCGACAGAAGGCCCGGAGACTGTAAATTGTCTCACTGTGACTCTCGTTGGTCAGCTCTAACTCTCTATGTAATCAATATTTATTTACATCAAAATTTGTCATGTTGGAATTTCATTAACATATTTAGTTGAAAGTTTTGTTTTTGTTTGTTTAGACTCCGTGTTTGGTACTAAAGCAACTTTATACATGTTTACCTGTAAAGCTCAGTAACACTGATCATTAGTGTTCTGACCTAAGTCTATGATTCTGACACATCTCTATCTGACCTTTTCCGTCTGATTTAAGGTCACGTGACCTGACCTCTGCCGTCATTGAGGATTTATGACGATTCATGAGAATCTATGAAGATTCGTGGAAATCTGTGAGGATGTGTGAAGATTCATGGGAATTTCTAGGATTCATGAAGATTCATGTGAATTCATGAGAATCTATGATTCATGGAGATTCATGAGGATTAACGAGAATTCACAAAGATTTGTGAGAATCTGAGGACTCAGGAAGAATTATGGGAATCTATGAGAATTCGAGAGAATTTATGAAAATTCATTATTGAGAACTCATGAAGCTTGATGAAGATTCCTCAGAACTGATGAAGATTGATGAGGATTTGTTAAGATACAGGCGAGCTGGGCAGAAACAGGAGACAAGAGGGATTTAAAGTGCGGAAAAGAAATAATGCTGAAACTAGAAGAAACTCTGAGACAAAATTATAAAAAAATATTTTATTTTTTCTTTAAGAAACATAAATTTAAAGTAACCCTACAATATTAACACAGAAGCAGCCTTTGACGTTCTACATATAAACAAAGAGAAAATCCACAAATAAAAATACATCTCTATGGGTTTATTTAGAAGTTAAGTAATTTTGCTTATAAGGCAAAGATGAACTACTACAGAAAGCAGTATCTCATACATTGTCACCGGCTGCTTTTAAGTACTTGCACAAGTTAAGGGCTTGCTGGGTCGGTTTTATCAGAAATGTTCACATTTGAGTAACGCTGCCTTCACATTAAACGTGTCAAATTCATATCCAGCCTCATTTCTTTTGCTGCTCAACTATTGTCCAAAGATTTGTTAGTAAGCTGATGCTTCTGGTGTGTGTGGGAGGAGCTATCGCCACAAGGTTTTAGCCTGATTATTACATGGAAGCATTGACTGACCATCTTATTTACAATGCATGGAAGACACGGATGACATTGAGAGATCAGGTTTATTATTATTGTTATCTGTAACGGCGTCTCCTCATGTTTGGGTTCATGAGATCATCCAGAGACTCTCCCAGAGCGGCGAGCTTCACTGTCTACTGCAGGAGCTGCATCTGAATGACGGCGCTTTCAGCGGTACTTCCATCTCTCTTTGATGACTTGCTGTCCCAGATTAGTCCATGAAGTAATAACATTAAATAAGAATAGCTACTATCCTCATTCTGAACCAACTTTGCAAACGGACTCATCAGACAGGTTTAGGATCCACCCACAAACACGAATGACCTTAAAACGCAGCTATCGGCTGATGTCATCCTCCGTGCCGGCGTGTTTCCTGGCGTGACCGGTCAGCTGCTCTCTTCTGCTGAAACTCTGAAAGCAGACGTGGCAGGAGAAGGGCTTTTCCCCCGTGTGGATGATGATGTGCCGGTTGAGATGGGACCGCCGGGTGAACGTTTTACCGCAGAGGTTACAGGGAAACGGCCGGGCGCCGGAGTGCGTCCTCATGTGGCTCCGGAGGTAGGAGCTGTGGCTGAAGCTTTTGCTGCACTGTATGCAGAAGAACGGCCTCTCTCCGGTGTGGATGGTGATGTGGCGCCGCAGGCTCTTCGCGGTGGTCAGACTTTTTCCACACAGTTTGCAGAAAAACCGCTTAGTTGTTTTGGTTTTCTGTTTTTTCATTAGAGTCTTCTTGAAGGTTTTCCCAAAAACCTCGGGGTTTTCGGACATCACCTCAGAGTGGGGATCACATGGACTTGTGTCAGAGCTGTCCTCCACTTTGATGTTTCTTCTGAGTCTGTCGCTTCTGCTGCTCTGAGGTTCCGTCTCTCCATCTGTGGTTGATGTTGATGCTTCCTGTAGGTCTTCCTCATCCTGAGCGTCTTTAAAGATCTCAGTTTGGAACTGCTCGGTGTCAAAATGTTCCTCTCTGGGCTCGGTTTCGTCATAAAAAGGAGTCACCATCAAATCATCATGTTCCTCCTTCAGATCAAGCTGTTCTTCATCCTGATTGATGCAGACCTCCTCCTCTTGCTCTTTAATCTGTGGAGGTTCTGCGTCTCTCTGATCCACACTGGAGTTCTTGTCCTGGTTCCTCAGATAATACTGAGGGAGAACTGCAAGAAACAAAGATACACAAGATCATTTTTCAACTTGTAGTTTCTTAACCTGTTTTACTCTAAGCCAGAGGTCTGCAAGTACTGTCGCCAATCTGGAGTCAGTTTATTGTGAGTCCCTGCCTCTTTCCACGCCTCGACCACAAGACCGCGGGATGTAAACAGCTTCTACTTTAATAACTCCGGAGAATTGTACAAGTCATTGTTGAAGTCTTTGAGGGAGAACCATCCCAACATTTGATTCTGTCAGCGGTCCTTTGGGATTTACTTACATTTATTCCTTTTTGTCGAGATAAAAGGAGCATTTGGGTGATGCTGCTGCAGAGCGGATTTCTAATAGACAGCTCCGTTCTCCTCACAGCTGCTGAGAGATCTCCGTTTACACTCTCTGCTTATAGCACCTCAAATCCCCCAAAACGGTGAGTTATAGGACACACTCAGCTGTACAGTTTGGAGGTCAGACGAGGAAAACAAAGACGTACATGGATCTAGTCTAGGGCAGCACCTACATCACAGCTAAAAGCTTTTCCAGAAAGCATTTCTTCATCTGCTCACGATGAACGTTCCACGGGTGCAGGACAGTTTTCATTGTGTTGAAAATAAATCAAAATCGTGACTTTAAAACTGTGAATCGAATCGTGGCTTGACTGAATCGCTACATCTCTAGTCAGGAATATGAGTGATGAAAGATGAGAGGACATTTCCTGCTTACTGACAGTGATGTCTAAGCTCCTCCCCCCACCAAGGGGTCCTAGGAGGACAGGGGCCAGAACCTGTGCAGCAGCCAATGTGAGGGGGACCACAGCCAAAAAACACCCCCACCCCCGCAACCGTTGGGCCCAAAGTCTCCCCAGACCAGAAGGGGCCCCATCGCAAGGAGAGCCGACTCCCCCACCCCACACAAAAAGAGAAAAGCCAAGACAGAGGGGGCCACTCCTCTAAGCTCCGCCCCTATGAGACCTTTGAACCCTGACAGGAGGCAGCTGGGTACCCCTCTAGCTACTGCCCCTCCACCCACCCCCACGGAAAGGGGGAACCGACCCCCAGCCCACCACCCCTAGAGTCCTAATAATTACTATATTTGATTAAATGTTTCAGCTTTTTATGTTATTAAGACTAGCTTAAACAGAGCTGCAGGTTAAACTCTTTGTTCTCTGTAGGAACGTCCGAGCAGCATCTTGCAGAAGCTAAGATAAAATGTCCTACTTTGCATTGAGGTCACCCGAATCCCTCCAGCGTCGGTGTGATAACCGTGACGTGAACAAACCTGTGGTCTGCGCCTGGATCTGCGGCTTCAGCACGATGTCCAGCAGTCTGCGCTGGCGGCTGAGCTCCGCCTCGTACTGGACGATGGTTCCCTCGAAGTGACTGCAGATCTCCTCCGCGGCAGCAGTCAGGCGCTCACTGATGAACTCTCGGAGAGACTGGACGGAAGTCATTTTCACTGCAGCTGGTGACAAAAACACGCGCGAAGCTTAAGAAAAACACCGCCGAGGCACGGGGACAAGCTAACGCTGCTAGCACCTCTTTGTGTTTACGTCCCATAATGCATTGGGGGCACGCTCGAGCGTTGGCAAGCCCTCAGACATAGAAATAGAAACAATAGAGTGAACGCAGAAGTGTGTAGAGCTCCACTGTCAGTATTAAACGGTTTTAAGGTCGTTATTTGAGTTCTGTGGGATCCAATTTAAACACTTATTAATATGTTTAATTTCAAACGGCATCTGTAGTACTCCATTATGACTGATAACCTATAAAAGCATGGTCTGCAAACGGCCAATGGCTGCTTCCCAAACTCAGGGTGTAGCAACGTTGCATCATGGGAGTATAAACAGAAGGGCGCTAGCAGCAGAGAGGCTAGCTTCTCTGCAGAGGAGGACGGGGTTTGGCGTGAATATCGGAGCGGCAGCAGTGAAAATGTCTTCGGTTCAGTCTCTCCGAGAGTTTATCGGTGAGCGGTTAACTGCTGCCGCGGAGGAAATCTTCAGTCATGTGGAGAAAACCATCTTTAAGCTGGAGGAGGAGGTGGAAAGTCAGCGCAGAGTGATGGACATGATGATGAAGTCACACTTACAGCTGAGGACCACAGGTATGACCACTTTAACGTCATTAAATGTCCATAACCCCTGCAGCTTTATTATGAGGTCGCTTAGCGGCCTCTACCGCCTCCTGCTGGCAGCAGACTGTAACCGCAGGTAAACTTTCACTGAATCATTTATTCCCTCAATAAGGGGTGTCAAACTTAATCCCACAGGGGGGCAAAATCCAAAACGCACATTTGCAGGTCGAACAGGCTGAACATTTAATGAACACATTAAAACAAGTTTTTTATTTTTTTAAAGTGGTAACTTTTTAACACAATTATGTACTAGCTATATAGCATTACGTGCGTTAATGCTAGTGTTGAATAGCTGAATTTGGAAGCTGAAGATGCTGAAAATGATAGCTAAAAACTCTGAAATTGATTGCTGAAAACACTGAAGCTGATAGCCAGATAAAATATTAGTTAAATAGCAAATTAGCCAAAAAAATGAGAAAAAGCCTAAGTTAGCCAACACGGCTAGCATGTAGCTGAAATATTAGCTCAATTCCAAATTAGCTAAACAACAACAACAAAAATAAGTTAGCCAAAATAACTAGCTGTAGCTGAAATATTAGCTAAACTCAAAACTAGTCTAAAAAAAAAACTGGGAAAAAATCCTAAATTAGCCAAAACTTTCAACTTCACTACACTCTGACTTAATATAATATTAAGTAGCGACTAACTGGATCTTAAATTAGTCGTCGACTATTTTAATAGAAAAAAAAAATAATGGCTAAGAACATTGAAACTGACGGCTGAAAATGCTGAAGATGATACCCAGCTAAAATATTAGCTAAAAGTAAAATTAGCCCTAAAAAAACAACAACAACAAAAAAACGTAAGATAGCCGAAACAGCTAGCAAGTAGCTGAAAATAAAAGATAAACTCCAAAATAGCCTGAAAAACAGAAAAAAACCCTGAATTTTCCAAAACAAGCTAGCATCTAGCTGAAAAATAGCTAAACTTCAAACTAGCCTAAATAACCGAAAAAGCCTAAATTATCCAAAGCAGTTAGCATGAAGCGGAAATATTATGCTAACTCCAAAATAGCCTAAAAAAAAAGAAAAAAGCCCAAATTAGCCAAAGCAGCTAGCATGTAGCTGAAATATTAGCTAAACTCCAAAATAGCCTGAAAATCTTAGTAAATGCCAAAACAGTCCAAAAAGTTAGCAGAAGACCAATTTTTAAAACCTAAAAACCGTAACTTTTAAACATAATTATGAATAATAAAAAGGCCGGAAAAGTATCAAAAACTTTCAATATTTTACTCTCCATAAAAATATATTAAACTATTAAACCATAGAAGTTAGAAACAAGTGCAAGATAACATTGGGCCAATAATAACAATAAAGTAAAATGATCTGGAGGGCCGGATCCGGCCCTCGGGCCTTGACTTTGACATTTGTGCAATAAAAGTTTTAATCATCAATGTTCTGTGAAGCTGGCTGTTGAAAAATCCTGAACTCTTTTATTCCCATAATTTGCAATTTCTTGGTTAAAATGTTTAACATTGAATCCTCTTCACCTTTCGGCTTATCCCATTTGGGGTCGCCACAGCGAAACAGAAATTAACTTTTCTTTCTTTGTTTCTACTTGTTGAACAAAACTGCTGGATAACTGAGCTGTTTTTGTCCTTTTTTAATTATTTATGCACCACTCTCCATTTAAACAAATACTACTATAGTAAAATAAAATACAAAAACACATCATATATATGTTTATGTAATAAAAGAGAAACAAAAAAATATACTAAACGTATTGAATTAAGATGCTCTCATGTTTTTTTATTTACCTCAGAGTAAGGAAACATGGAAGATGAAGTAAATATAAATAACTAAAAAATGCTCCAAAGACCTCTGACCAAACATTGTCAAAAAGTTTGACATAACGAAGTCACAAACATAGAAAAAGAATTCATGAATTCACGTCTCCTTTTTTCTAGTGAATCTACAAATGTGCAGTATTACTGAGGCAGGACAGACCTGCGTCCAAGTCGAGCGACGTGGCTGAAGATGCAAAGATTGAAGCATTTATCTGGTCTCTCTACAGAGTTTAAAGGGTAACCAAACCCTAAATCAGCATTTTTTGGCTGTTGACTTATATAAATTAGGCTTTAAAAGTACTGTCTGTTGGTCATTGCCAAATTTTTGACAAATTAAAATAAAATTATTTAATTCTTGAAAATATGGTCAAAACCGTCCCTGTACTGCCACCTACTGGTTGAATTGAGGTATTACAGTTGGAGTTTGTGATTGGTCAAACCATTTAAGTTTCAGTATTCTCACGTCATGATCTGCAGCTCCAGTAATGATAACAGTAAAATTGTTCCCACTGATCTTTTCTTTGTGAAGTTTTTATCTAAAATCAAAAGGTTTTTGTCATTTTTTAAGTCAGAATCGCACTTCGCTACAACTTGAGTGTTGAATGCTCATCATGTCTCACACACCCAATTGTGAGTGGGTCAGGGGGAGGAGACTTTGGCACGCCCATTTCAGTACCTGCATCATTACTCTGAGCCTTTTCTAGCATCTAGTTTTCTGATCAGTTCTTGATCAGTTCATGCTAGTTGTTTTGGCCAATTTAGGGCATTTTTCAGTTTTTTGGGCTATTTTGGGGTTTAGCTATTATTTGAGCCACAGGCTAGCTATTTTGGCTAACTTAAGATTTTTTTGTTAGTTTTTTTTAGGCTAGTTTGGCATTCAACTAACATTTTCGCTGGCAACCAGCTGAAAACGCTGAAGCTGAAGTTTTCAGCTATCAATTTCAGCATCTTCAGGCTCCATATTCAGTTTACAGCATTCACACTAGCATTAATATAGTGAATAAAATGAGCAGGAATATATCATTAATTAGAAGTAATGCTCATTATATTCCATATGAGACAAGAAAAATGATTTTACACACTTTGGTTTTGTGTCACTTAGACTACTGCCCTGCTATTTGGTCAAGTGCAAATAAGTATGATATTGCGAGACTTCAGAAAGTGCAGAATAGAGCTGCAAGATTAGCTCTGGGTTGTCCTTTCAGGACTAACACAGACTGGATGCATCAGAGGCTGTCATGGATGAAAGTTGAGGACAGGCTTGCTTATAGTCTGATTTTTGTTTCTGCATAAAATCTGGGCCCTGCACAAACCCTTTAGTTTATTCTTACAACTGCTGCCTACAAATGTAAGACATAATTTTAACACAAGAAAATCTGCTGTTACTTTTACTCTCCCACTACCACGAACCAATGCTCCCAAAAAAACTGTTATATATATAGGTCAATTACATTCTGGAACATGCTCCCCTCAGAAATGACAGTATCAAAGTGTCATCATAGTTTTAAGGTTTATCTCAAGAAATCTGTGATTCATAATGAAATTTCACTGCATAAATGAGTAATTTATTTTAATTGTTTCTCTTATTCTAGGGTTTTTATTTTTGTTTTAATAAATTTAATGTACTGGTTTTTATGATGTATGTATTATGTATATATTAATATTTGTGTATTAATGCATGGATTCTTTTAATGTGGACCCCAGGAAGAATAGTCTCACCTTCGGTTGAGACTAATGGGGATCCTTAAATAAATAAATAAATAAATTATCCCAGCTAATGCTATACATCTAGTTTTTAGTTGGTTTAAAGCTAATGATGGTTAAGATGTGAGTTTTACATCCAGTTTGTTCATGACCTGATTAGTCGACTTAATTGGAAAAAATAATCTGATTAGTCGACTATTAAAATGATCATCTGTGGCAGCACTATCAAAAACACAAGTTGTGTTGTTTGTTTCCTGCAGCTCTCCCTCAGAGTGACCCGTGGAACCAGGATAGAACCTCCATTGTGGATCAGGAGGACTCAGAACCTCCACAGGTGAAGGAGCAACAAGAGGAGGTCTGCATCAGCCTAGATGAAGATCAGCTCAGTCTGAAGCAGGAGGAGGATATCCTGATGGTGACTCTTGATGAGGAAGACGATCTCCACAGCCAGCAGTTCCAAACTCGGAGCTTTAATGTCACTTATGGTCAGGAAGAGGATCTGCTGGAAGCGTCAACATCGACTACAGACGGAGAACCTCAGAACAGCAGCAGAAGTCACGTCCAGAACGAGGACAGCTCCCACGCATCAGATCCAGACTCTGAGAAGATGTCCGAAGGAGACAGCTGCGACGAAACCTCAAAGAAAAAGAGGAAGAATTTCACTTGTAAAGATTGTGGGAAAAAGTATTCAACCATTTCCACCCTGACTAACCACAGGAGAATCCACAGCGGAGAGACGCCCTACCGCTGTGGAGAGTGCGGTAAAAGCTTTCACCTCAGGTCGACCTTCAGGAGCCACGTCCTCGCCCACAAACCCGCAAAGCCCTTCTTCTGTGACCTGTGTGGCAAAGGCTTCAGCGAAAACTCCCACCTGACCGGCCACATGAGGATTCACACGGAGGCCCAGTTCTTCTGTGAGGAGTGCGGGAAGAGCTTCCGCCACGGCTGCAACCTGAAGCGCCACATGCTGACCCACACCGGGGAGAAGCCCTTCTCCTGCGAGGAGTGCGACAAAAGCTTCAGCCAGAGCACCACGCTCCGGAACCACATGACCATTCACACCGGCGCCAAGCCCTTCGCCTGCACGGAGTGCGACAAGAGCTTCAACCGAAGGTCCACGCTGGAGAACCACATGAAGACGCACACGGGGGCCCGGCCTTTCCTCTGCAAAGTGTGCGGCAAAAGCTTCACCCTGAAGATGACTCTGACCAGTCATTCCAGGATTCACACGGGAGAGAGGCCCTTCTCCTGTGAGGAGTGTGACAAGAGCTTCACGCACAGAACCAGCCTGAAGAAGCACATGAAGACTCACCTGAAGGAGACCTTCTGTGGAGTGGGTTCTGTGAGCTTCAGCAGGACCACGGACTTCACTGAACACATGAGAAGACACGACAAGTTCCTGCTTCCCGTCACAGACGCCAACCCGTCACCTCTGCATGGATCTGCAGGAACCTGGGAGGAGCTACCAGAAGGCACCACGCCACTTCCTGTTTAAGGCAGGTTTAAAACCAAAACTACTGGGTCAATACGCAACTTAAATGTCAGTATTTGTGTGATGAATCCCATGAAATATTCTAATTTAAAACCAAAATATTTCCGTTTATACGATTCCAGACTAAGTTTTGTTCTAAAAGATTGAACGGTTTCATTTCATTTGATTGTGGTAAAACTTTGACTTACGGCTGTTTTGTGTTACAAAATGTTCAGAATCATTAATCAGACTTTGTTAAAAATGACATCAGTCCTAAAATTGTTCTTTTTGGCCGTATAAATAAAGGTTTTCATCATTAGAACTGATTTCTTTGTGTTGCAACTAGAAAAACATTTCCTATTCAGGAAAGTTCTTTGTCCTCATGTGAAACGTTACAAGCTCGTGCATTAATCTATGAGGAAACCTAAGTTTCAAGTAAAATTCTTTAGCTTCTCAACACTTAAAAAAGTTTCTTCATTCTAAACTATCAGTATGCACCTACTAAGTGTGTGGAATTTGTTCTCTGCAACTGACCCATCCCCTGGGGGAGGGGTGAGCTGCAGACACAGCTGCAGTCAGAAATCATTTGGTGGCTTCAACCCCCCAATCCACCCCTTTGATCCTGAGTGTCAATAGGGAGGTATCGTTCCCACTTTAGAGTCTTTGGTATGACTTGGCCCTGGGTTTGAACTCAAAACCTTCCGGTCGCTGGGCGGACACTCTACCACAAGACCACTGAGCTAAAATGAGCCACTCAAACTGTAAAGTGAAGCAGCTATTTTTCATAATGAATCCAAATTATATTTAAGAGCAACATCAAATTACAATTACATTCGTTAAATGTAAAAAAATGTTAAAGAAAAATTAGTAATATAAGCCTAGATACTTATTTCACCTTCCCCCTTCTTGTGTGAGACTAGGCTCAAGCTAGTGAGAGCTAGCTTGTGACGCACATTGGACCTGGTTTTATTCATAATGTTAAAAATGTACGTTTTGTGTTTTTGAATAAAAGTTTATCTCTTTCGGATGTCTTTTGAATTTTTCCCCGATGTGCAATTGAGTTTGACACTCCTGCTCTAGTATATCCAGCTCTATGTTCAGGACTGTTCCATCTGCTTCATTCTGAGTTTGCAGCAATGCATTGTGGGAGGTAAACACAGGGACGCGCTAGCAGCATAGAGGCTAGCTTCTTTGCAGAGGACGGCGGGGTTTGGCGTGAATATCGGAGCGGCAGCAGTGAAAATGTCTTCGGTTCAGTCTCTCCGAGAGTTTATCGGTGAGCGGTTAACTGCTGCCGCGGAGGAAATCTTCAGTCATGTGGAGGACACCATCGTCCAGCTGGAGGCAGAGCTGGAGCGGCAGCGCAGACTGCTGGACATCGTTCTGCAGCCGCACATGCAGCTGCAGACGACAGGTACGTCCATGTCTGAGCAGGACTTACAGCACAGCACCGAAGTTAGCTTTTGATTTACTGTTTAAGACACGTGACATTGTTGAAACGTGCCCTCGTGGTTTTTTCTCTCTCCATTATTTGATCCAAAGCGTTGTTTCTGTGAGGAAGTGTTCTGATTGATTAGGAATGAGCTCCATGTGGGTAGTTTTTGAGTCTGTAACCGTTTAAATTTCGCCTTTCTACGCCTGAAACTCGCTGAACTCTGGAGCCGAGGAGTCAGAAAGTGTCCATCAGTTGTGTTTTCATTGGTGGGGGAGCTGGAGACTGGAAGATCAAGACCTCACACACCGGAAGACCCACACACCAGCCCTTTGATTCATTGACTGTATGTGAGAACTGGACTGAGTGACTGTGACGTCATCCACACTAAATGGTTTACATCCAGTTACAACCAAATGAAGTCCATTCAGTCGTGGGTTGTGTCCAAATTCCCTCCCTAACTATTAAAAAACGATATAGTGCGGGATTATATAGTGCCCTGGATTTTAAAGGTAATTTGGAGACGATGTTCCAAACACCAGATATGACGTCACTGATTTCACAAAGTAAAAATTTAATAAATACAAACATTTCACAACATTCATTTATGACTCCACTGATGGTGAAAATGTGGACGGTTTATTCAAATATTACATTTAAACGTGTTTTTTTGTTTGAAATTGTTCGACCGCAATGCATTGTGGTCTATATTGGCTAATCTAGTGAGCATCGATGCACGCTAGTTGTTCGCAAAGACTTCTGGGAAATTTCTAGTGCCCTTGCTTTTGGAATTACTAGATTTGGACAGCACTAGAATATGTTCCAATGCACTACATAGCTAGGGAGGAATTCGGACACAACCGTGATCTGGGTCAACAATTACTATGGCAACCACTCTCACCTATCAGGAGTGAATTTGTTGGAAGGCCACACCCCCACCATTTTAAAGTGAGCTCTGGAGAACCGGAGCCTACTTTTATAGAGGCGTCTGATTTAGGACCAGGCAATAAAACAGTATATACTGCTAAAGAACTTTTTCTCGATAGAGGAATGAGTCTGTCGTAATAGGCTTTTATTTTGAAGGGTCCAAAATTGACCCTTGCCAGTTGTGAGCATTTTCTCCTCTTTGGTGAGTAAAAGTTAGAGAGTTAGTCGCCACACGGTGAGTAAATGTTTGCATCTAATTACTTATGTTTATTATCTCTCATTTTGGTAATTGTATTTTATCTTTCCACTTCTATTGTCCGCGTGCAAGGTAAACAAACGCATGTGAGGCACACTACATCGTGATAAAACAAATACAGCCTTACATCCGATTTGTCATTTTATGACTTTATGAACTTGCACTGCAGAAAAATTATCAAGAAAAAAATAGGATTATCAAGAGCATGTTTAAAAAATGTATCAGAGTAGAATGGTTATTCTAAAAAAAAATAGAATGACTGAGAAATAGATGCTAATTTCACTATAAAAGTCTATGGGATTTTGGCTTCTTGGAGCCAGTGGGTGCTTCCTGTTTGGAACGCCACGGGGGAGGGGTTACTCATATACAGTCAATGTTTCAAACACAGAAATCCGTTCTTAAGAAAGCCAAAATATTAACAATATTTAGATGCAAATGATCAAATAAATACAAATTTGAAAAAATTAATTTGCAGGAACAAAAACAAAGAAACACCAAAATAAAAGTGCATTACAATTATGGATTAAAAAGCTGTTTTTTCTGTATGTGACTTTAAAAAAATAATAACTTTTTATCGTGAAAAAATACTACAGCAGAAAATTGATCTATGATATTTTAACTAACACTGTTTTTTAAGGTGTTGATAAAAACTGAAATTCCCAAAAAGCGTTCTATAGAGGGACATCAAAGTAAAAAAAAAAAAAAATGAAGTAAAAAAAAAATGTTTTGTGTTTCTATAGTAACTGAAAAAAGAAAAAAAAAGTTTTTATATTGAAGTTTAAAAAAAATTCTGGTTACTTACTGATGCGCACCTGTCACTCACCAGATAGTAACTGGTGCGCACCAGATAGTAATTGAAAAAATAAACTTGAAGTTAAACTTGAATTAAAAAAATATTTTCCCCAGTTGCTAAATGGTGCGCACCAGGTACTATCTGGCGCTCACCAGATAGTACCTCATGCGCACCATTTAGCAACTGGGAAAAAAATCTAAAATATTGAAGTAAAAAGAGAAGGTTACCAACTGGTGCGCACCAGATAGTAACCACAATTTTTTTTTATTACTTTGATGTCCCTTTAGGGCTCCGTTGGACTTATTTAAGGAAAAAAATGTAATCCATTTTTTAAAAATCTGCATTCCCCTTGAGTGTTTTTTTTTCTTTCCTTTTAGGGTTATGTCAATACCAAAAAAACATAAGCGATAAAATAGTTGTTTTTTTCACCTTTGTTCTGAATCCTGGTGGTATAAATGTGATAATGCCCTTTTAGTGTCCATTATCACAAATGAATGGACTTTGAGGAAACAACCGTCTATACATTTTCACTATGGACACTTCATCTGGAATTATCTTTTATAATTTTCTTATTCAAGTGTTCTTTGCCCCTGCAGGTCTCCCCAACTCGTACCTGAGGAACCAGGAGGAGGCGGAGCTTCTGCAGATCAAGGAGCAAGAGGAGGAGATCTGCATCAGCCAGGATGAGGAGCAGTGCGGTCTGAGGCAGGAGGCCAGAGCTTTGGTGGAGACTTCTTTTTATGAGGAAAACCAGCTCAGTGGAGAAACTCTCAACGGTCAGCAGCTCCAAACTCAGAGCTTCAATGATGGCCAGGATGAAGAAGATCCTCAGGAAGCATCAACCACAGACGGAGAGACGGAACCTCCAAGCAGAGACGAAACCGACGGCAGTCATGTGGAGAAAATGTCTGAAGTAAATTTCCGCAGTAAAAAACCCTTCAACAGCAAGACAAAGAAACGTCAAAGAGGCCAAACTGTCCGCAGATATCCTTGTAAAGAGTGTGGGAAGACCTTTAAGACTCCTCACTGCTTGACGTACCACAGAAGAACCCACACGGGAGAGAAGCCCTTCTCCTGCAAAGTGTGCGCTAAAAGCTTTCACCTGAGCTCCTCCCTGAAGAACCACATGATGATTCACACCGGAGCGCGGCCCTTCTCCTGCGCAGAATGCGGTAAACGTTTCAGTAGAACTTCCACTCTCAAAACCCACATGGTGACCCACACGGGAGCGCGGCCCTTCTCCTGCCAACAATGTGGAAAACGCTTCAGTCGGGCCTCCACGCTCAAGAGTCACATGATCTCTCACACCGGAGCAAAGCCCTTCTTTTGTTCGCTGTGTGCTAAGAGTTTCACTCGAAGCTTTCATCTGAAATGTCACATGAGAACTCACAGGGCGGAAGCAGCTTTATTGTGAAGATGCTGGAGCTTCAACAGAAGAACGAGCTAAACTCAGGAGGATGACAGCAGCACCTTGAGGCGAGCAGCAAGTCAGAAATGAGACCGTCAGGGCGGAGCATTAGCTTCACCAACATGATGGTGACGTCTGTCAATGTCCCCACTTTCTCCTCCATTAGAGGGAGCCTCTGATGTTCAGTTAGCATCTGTTAACATTATTGAGTTAGCATTTCTTAACATTGTTGAGTTAGCATCTGTTAGCATTGCTAAGTTAGCATCTGTTAACATTGTTAAGTTAGCATCTGTTAACATTACTGAGTTATCTTTAAATGTTGGTGAGTTAGCATCTGTTAACATTATTGAGTTAGCATCTGTTAACATTGTTGAGTTAGCATTCGTTAACATTACTGAGTTATCTTTAAATGTTGGTGACTTAGCATCTGTTTGCATTGCTAAGTTAGCATTTCTTAACATTGTTGAGTTAGCATCTGTTAACATTACTGAGTTATCTTTAAATGTTGGTGAGTTAGCATCTGTTAGCATTGCTAAGTTAGCATCTGTTAACATTGTTAAGTTAGCATTTGTTAACATTGTTAAGTTAGCATTTCTTAACATTGTTGAGTTAGCATCTGTTAGCATTACTGAGTTATCTTTAAATGTTGGTGAGTTAGCATCTGTTAGCATTGCTAAGTTAGCATCTGTTAACATTGTTGAGTTAGCATTCGTTAACATTACTGAGTTATCTTTAAATGTTGGTGAGTTAGCATCTGTTAGCATTGCTAAGTTAGCATTTGTTAACATTGTTAAGTTAGCATTTCTTAACATTGTTGAGTTAGCATCTGTTAACGTTGCTGATTTAGCATCTGTTAACTTTGTTGCTAGCCTTTCATTTTTGGTTTGTCTAAAAAGACTTTGCATTATGTAAATCTGAAGCGTCTTTCCTTAAAGTTTTTATTTTTAATGTTCTGAAATATTTTTTTAACAGAAAAACGTCTGTATTAAATTTGTTTATTGTTGAGCTGTCAGTTTTTTTGTTTGTAGCTATACAAATTGATGAGGGACTTCAGCGTTTCATTGCAGTTTTACTCTAAATCAAATTCTAAAAATGCCTTTTATGAAAGTTAAACTTCTTTATTCAAGAGGATTCTGCTTATGCAGCATTAGCTTAAAACCACCTCGTGACTTTGCTTAAAATTAAAAAGAAAATCTTGTTTTCTTTGTATTCTTTTTTTAGCATCCTGTTGTTGCAGCTGATCACCTGAAAATGATCTGTAGTTATTTAGTCAAACCATCTGCATGTATTTTGTCACCAAGAAATGAATCAAACTGGAACGCTCAACATATCAGTCATTCATTAAATACTATTTATCCAGATGTTCATGGGTATTAAACAAAGAAATGGTATATTGTCAATAAAGTTTTTTCAAATATAGATATGGTGTCATAACTGGAATAAATTAGATTGAACTAAATGTATGTGATTGTAGCATGACTTTGAAATTCTGTTTTTCAATTTACTAAAAATAATTTAAAAAACTATGTTCAAACGTTCTTAATTAAAAATGACATATTAAATATGTTTTTTTCCCCTGGTATTTTAAATAAAGTTTTTTGTTTAACACGCCGATTCAATCAGAAATCAAGTACTTTACTACAATATCAGAGGATACAAATAAGAGAGAAACTCAAAAATTAAAACATAATCCAAAAGTCTAAGAACTTTGAACAGTTTGCTCCATAGAGATTTTTCTATTTTTGGACATATATTGCCTTCTAAAACAGAAAGTATCTCACGATTGATTAATCCCTCACAATGTTTGTTTATACCCAATCGATTCATCAAACAGAGTAAAATACATTTCATCTGGAAGAACAAACACTTATATTGGGAAGAATGATTCAGTGAAGCCATAGAGGAAGGAAGTCGAAATGTCTTCGACTTTGAGGCTTTGAATCAAGTCAAGGCCCGGGGGCCGGATCTGGCCCTCTGGTTAATTCTATCCGGCCCTCCAGATCATTTTATTTTATTGTCATTAATGGCCCGATGTTATCTTCAACTTATTTTTAGGAAGAGTAAAATATTGAAAGTTATTTAAGGTTAAAAATGATTTATTCTGGAATAATATTCCTGTATTTTTATTATTCATAGTTATGTTAAAAAGTTATGGTTTTAAAGTTTTAAAAATTGGTATTCTCCTAACTTTTTTTCACTATTTTGGCATTTACTAGGATTTTTAGGCTATTTTTGAGTTTTGCTAATATTTACACTCTAGCTATTTAGGGTAATTCATACTTTTTTAGAGTTTTTAAGGCTCTTTTGAAACTTAACTAATTTTTCAGCTACATGTTAGCTGTTTTGGCTAACCTAAATATTTTATTTATTTATTTATTTATTTAGGCTGTTTTGGAGTTCAGCTAATATTTCGGATACATGCTAGCTGTTTTGGCAAATTTAGACTTTTTTCCAGTTTTTTAGGCTATTTTGAAGTTTAACTATTTTTTCAGCTACATTTTAGCTGATTTGGCTAACCTAAGTTTTTATTTTTAGGTTTGTGGTTTTTAGGTTTTTTAGGTTAAGCTAATTTGGCATCTAGCTAATATTTTAGCTCGCTATTATTAGCTTTAGCGTTTCCAGCTATTAGCTTCAGTATTTTTAGGTATTACTTTTAGCATCTTCAGCTATCAGCACTAGAATCTTCAGCGGCCAAATTCATCTTACAGCATTCACACTAGCATTATCACAGGTAATGCTATATCTAGTTCATAATTATGTTAAAAAGTTACTGTTTAAAAGTTTTGACAATTTAGTTTCAGAGTGTTCAATAAATTAATTAATTTTGGCCCCTTGTGCTACTGAGTTCGAGGCCCCTGCCTCCTGCAGGTCTGGATCTTTTCTCCTCTTTTTTCAGCTGATCAGAGCAAGTTTTCAAACCTAATCCGAAAACTCGGGTCCGTCTGAGATGTTTGACAGAGAACATCCTGCTCAACTTCGAGGCCGGTCTTCAAACACTCTTCTGAGTCAGCTGAGTGTATCTCTTCATCCAGCCCTTTTCTTCTAGTCTCTGGCTGCAGATATATTTCAGCCTCATCTTCCAGCTCTTTCACTAGGATTTCCTTCATTTTGGTGCAGAGAGGTCACCTGGAGGTGGAGAGTATCCAGTTCTGCTAAAATCATCCCTCTATTCTCTCTCTGCCTGTAGCTCTTTGGAAAGTTTTTCCTCGCTGACAGTAAAAAGCCACTTTCAGCTCCTCATAATCCCTGTGCGGATCTTTTTTCTCCTTTTGCTTTAAAGTACGCTGCAACATGGAAGCTATTTTAGCTCTATCCAGAGTCCCTTTCTTCGTCCTGGTTAGTAAGATTCTTCTGTTATGCCAGAGTCTCCTTGGTTTGCTCTAATTCTTCATTAAGGTTTGCTGCTCCGCTGTTTTCTGTTTGAATCTGGATCTCCAGATACAAACAGGGTTGGGAGGCATGTTCCCCTGTGGAGTTCTGTTCCCTATACTACCTTCTGTAAAGAGATCCTAGTGCTTGAGGAGCCATGGTGGTAGATCCAATTATTTATTGATGGCAACATTTTGTTTTGTTTTTTTCAAAAAATGAACACAGTCTGGATGTTTAATTAAGTATAAGTAAGAAAATTTGTGGAAATGTTTAAAGGTTACACCACTTTACCAAACATCTTGGATGAAGAGCTGATCTGACTAAAGGCGAGTCTAAATCAGTCAACTAGGGGCGTGTATCTTTCCCTCTCACACGATTCGATACATCACAGATTCAAATAACTGTTTGGCAATATGATACAGTCCAATTCTTTTACCAAAAATCTAGATATTTCTTATTCATATGACATTTAAAGCTATAAATAATGCAGAGAGAATTTTATTGAGGCATTGACTTGGAAGTTTTTGCATCACATATACATAAAAAGACAAAAAAGCAGAAACTGCAGTTTGCCAGAAGTCGATTATTCACTTCTTGGTTGATTTTATACCTTTTAACCAACATAATCTTGTTCATATCTGTGGTTTTCACACGATACTGCAGTTGCTCGATCAACTTTCGATACGTATCTATTTTTTTTTTTTTTACAAATAACCGATACTGCTGTGGATTCATCAAACAAATAAATTAAATTCAGTTTCATCTTTCCAGCACAGTTCTATTAGGAAGAATAATATCTATTTAGAGTAATATCCATTTTTCAATACGTATCTAATATCTTTTACATCCGTATACATGAAAGTGTCTCATTCTCAGTAATAAAGTACAATAAATTGCTAAAATCTGAATAATTTGTAAATGTTGTTTTATTCTAATTTATGTGATTGATTGTTGTTGCATAGAGTTTAGGCTATGATCTAACTTAATGTGGAAAACAGGAGACAAAAATAACATAAATCCAAATTAAAAAACAGATTATTGTATTTTTTCTGCTTTTTTCCGAGTGTTTTAAAGTTGAGAAGCTTTGAACCCTTTAACACCAGAGCTCCAGTCTTTGTGTTCTTGATTAACTGTAACTATTCAACCGTTAACACGATCAACATAATTCCAGCGGATCGCGCCGCTTTTCTCCTTCAGAATCTACTGGAATTACGTTGATTGTATTAACAGTTGAAAAGTTATAGTATGTTAAAGTTTTTGTGTTTAAGTGTTACCATCCTCTTAATTCAATTCGATTCAATTCAGTTTTGAGTTTTCACATTTAGACACATTTGTTTAGAAATACGTTAATAATCTACTATCCATCCATCCATTTTCTTGTCCGCTTCTTCCCTTTCGGGGTCGCGGGGGTGCCGGAGCCTATCCCAGCTACTGAAGGGCGAAGGCGGGGTACACCCTGGACAGGTCACCAGTCTGTCGCAGGATAATCTACTATATGTTTTGAATATATTTACATTAATCTGATCCAGTTCACATACTGCAAATATATCAGTGAAATAATGAGATTGTTAATATAATAGAGTGTTTCATGGATTCTCTAAAGGAGAAAATGTTCACATTGTTCTGCATCTCCTGGAGGGCGTTTCAGTTTGGCCACCAGGTGGCGATCGTGCTGTAGCATTACACCTTATTCCAGAAGAAGAAAGTACGAGAAAAAAAATACGTTATAGACCAAAAATAGTTACTGTAAAAATATTTCCTTAAAAGAGGCTGTAAATTTAATACCTGTGAGTTTATAAAGATGTTAATTTAATCAGTAATGTATGTTTATATCGACCTAGCGTTAGCATTAGCCGTCCTATGGGAAGTTCCATTAAAGGTTATAATCAAGCTAGCGGTCTTTAGCTTTGTGTGCTAAATCAATTTGTATTATTATGAATCGATTATTGATCTGTTGAGATTAAATCAATTCAAATGGATACATCGATTTAATCAACCCAGCCCTGCTGCCAGCTCCGCCCTCAGGCTAACACACACACACATACTTTCTCAACAAAAACTTTTAACTTTATAAGCACAAAAGTAAGTTGTAAAAGTTCAGATGTTGTTTGTTTTCATTGGTGAAACGCAGACGGCTTAAGGTTGATGTCATGAAATGGGTGGCACCCACAAGGAGTGAAAGGCGGAGCCTCATAGAACAAGTCATCTTACTTCTCTTCCAGGTGGGAAAAGAGTTCATGTGGAAAACTCCTATTTCATACATGATTTGTTCTTTCGTGAGCCAAAGGTAATCTATTATTATAAAGTTCCTTTAAAAAACCCTACAGCTCATGATGGCGAACATTTCCTTCAACAGGCTGGAATCACAGACGTCTTCAAGCCTCCAGCCTGGAAAGAGTCAGTGGATCCTGAGGATTCTCGTCATGTGATGCACATCTTTACCATTCCTCTACATTTGTACGAATCAGTAACTTCTAAACACAGGAGTCAGTCTCCACCTTCAGACTGAACATAAATGTGATTTGACCTCATCTTTAAAGAAATGAATGAATGAAAAGAACACGACTTCATTTACAGATGTCAGCACAGATGTGTGAGTGCTTTACAAATGCTTCCCGCCACCTCTTGGTGGCAGCGCTGAGTCAAAAGTTGTTCCAGAGGTTAGCGCATGACAGTCAGACCCTCCCATTGTCTAAAGTTTTGAACAAGAACTTCAAAGATATGACATAAAACAGCCATTTAGCAATATAATGAAATAGCTGTTATTTGCTGTACAGCAAAGTCACAATTTAATCCATTTTTATGAACAACATTAACATAGTCGACATATGACAGTTTATGTGTGTGGGCAGCTCAGGAATACCTCACTCGTGAATCAGAACTCGGTTAAGTCTCAAGCTGAAACAGGAAAAAAAGATGACAGATTACACACTAAAAACAGAAAAATAACCAGAGTTCGGTTGTTTTTAAACGGCTCCACGATTAAAAAAGGACTCTTTTTGTCTGAGTTATTTTAAGTCATGAACAGAACATACAAAGACATAAATTGGGTTCAAATAAAAACCCTAAAATAAGTATTCTCCAAAAAGTAACCCTAGATTATCTTCTAATATGAATGGTGTGGTGTAAGAATAGGTGGAATATTTTACCACTATTTCCATATTTCTGTATTTTTCTTCTTTGTCTTTCAAACTATTTAATCTGAATGAATTATATTAAAAATTCAAATGAATGTTTTATTTCCCCTGTAATTCTGGAGTCTCCCCATAGATGGCGCACTACAATACACTGACTTTTGCATGTGCAGGAAGGGGTTTACATTTACGTGGTGTGTGAAAATGTGTTTTTCTGACATTTATGTGTGTTTTCGGAGTCCGAAAGTCATTTTTCTGATTATTCCAACATCTCACAAACACTGCGGTTTTCTGATTTTTTTAAAAAGTTTTTTACACCTAATGAGGACAGCAACTCATTGGTGCAAATTGCACCAAAACAAAACAAAAACCAGTTTTGAAATTAAAAACTCCAAAATACTCTGTTTTAAATATCTGTAGATTAGTTCTAAAATTAAAATGAAAGTGTATTATTGTCCAGATTTCAGATTTCCTCAAAGGGATTTTTTGCGTCTGCGGTTCTCTTTCTGCGCATGATATTGCTGCTTGAAAATGTTCACCTTTGACCTCTACTCTATCCAATAACTTCATTGTGAATCATCAGTTTTATTCCTCTGTAGTTTCTCTGCATGAACCAGCTCAGTGGGCTTGTGGTAGAACAGGGGTGTCAAACTCAATCGCACAAAATCCAAAACACACCTTAGGTCGCGGGCCGAACAGGATAAACATTTAATGAACACTGTAAAACTATCTTTTAAAGAAATGTAACTTTTTTAACACAATTATAAACTAGATATATAGCATTACCTGTGATAATACTAGTGTGAATGCTGTTAGCTGAACTTGGCCAAGGTGCTAGCTGAAATCACTGAAGCTAATAGCTGAAAATGCTGAAGCTGATAGCCAGCAAATAATAGCTAAATGCCAAATTAGCTTAAAAAACTGAAAAAAGCCTAAATAAGCAGAAAAGCTAGTGTGTAAATATTAGCTCAAGTCCAAAGCAGCCTAAAAACTCAAAAAAGCTTATATTAGTCAAAAGCGACAGCATGTAGCTGAATATTATCTAAACTCCAAAACACAAAAAAATAAAACAGGCTAAATTAGCCAAAAAAGCTAGCATGTAGCTGAAAAATGAGCTAAACTCCAAAATAGCCCGAAAGATCTTCCTTTTTTGGGGCATAATTATGAATGATAAAAAGGCAGGAATATTATTACAGAAGGAATCAAAAATAAACCTTAAATAATTTTCAGTATTTTACTCTCTGTAAAAATATATTGTGTCAAAATGATGCAAGAGTAGATTACATCGGGCCATTAATAACAATAACATATAATTACTCGGAGGGCCGGATCCGGCCCCCGGGCCTTGACTTTGACAGATGTGCTTTAAGTTATTTTGATCATTTATTTTTCTGTAATAAAACAATGATGCACAGGAAATAAATCGTTTATTTAAGCGCATCTGTGTTTTTTCTTTTGGTCAAATGATTATGAACATTTTCTGTCCGAATAAACTTTGTTGTTGGACCAGAACATTTGGTGGTTCTGCTGGACGGAGGTCGTTGTTGTTCGGTCTCCTCCTCTGTGCGCGTCCCCGCCTCTCCGAAGCGCGACTATGCTGGTGTGCACGCTACGGAGAGGCGGGGGCGCGCACTCCTGTCTGTAGTTAGAGACAGACATGGCGGCGGATCCTCAGCCGGACTGGCTCTCCTGCCTTCCCTCCTGTTGGACTTTTGGGGTGACACGGGACGGACGCATCTTCTTCATCAAGTACATATCACCCGCGCACGCTCTGCGGCGGGCACGCGGCGCTCGGGTGGCCGCTGCCCCCCCTCCACCCGTCCTCTCTCACCTTCTTGTGTTTTCTTCACCAACAGCGAAGACGCGAAGAGCACGAGCTGGCTGCACCCCGTGACCGGGGAGGCGGTGGTCACGGGCCACAGGAGCACCCCGGGTAAGACGGTTTGGGTTTTTTTTCCTCTGGTGAGAAACCAGCGCGCGCTCGCGCAGCGTTCTCTCTGCGGCAGAGAGCCCCCTCCGCCCCAACTGACCCCCGCGCGCCGCGGTACCCCACCTCCACCTGGACACTCCTCCACCAACTTACTAAGTTCCGTCACAGACGCGCCTCGCCGGATCATCTGATCCGCGCGGGTTGCTGCAAGGCAGCTTCCACGCGCGCGCGCTCGGCAGCAGCAGCAGAGGGCTCGCGCTGTTTAATTTCTGGGGGGAGGGGGCCCAATATGCTGGGGGGTGCCAATCAGGCTGCAGCGCTGTGGACTATGTGTGCGCGTGCACGCGTCAAGAGTTCCTCGTTCTCATGATGACCCCCCCCCCTGTTCCCACAGATCTGCCAACAGGATGGGAGGAAGGATACACCTTCGAGGGGGCGCGCTGCTTCATCAAGTGAGTTTTGTTGTGTGTTTGTCGGGGGGTGGGGGTGGAGTTATGTCTTGCAGAGGATGCTGGGAATCTGTTCCGAATGTGCACCCACAGTTCTCGTACAGGGTCACGTGCAGAGATTTGTTGGAGGTGTTTTGGTTGAAAGTCTCTGGTTTGTCAGAGTGTCTGCATGTTTGTATCACATCTGGATATAGACAAAACTATTCAATCTGATGAGACCTCGCAGTCAGCTCTGCTAGAGCAGCACCTTTGAGTAAGAACAACACCTATGTGGTAGAGCGACACCTGTGTGGTAGAGGGACACCTGTGTGGTAGAGCGACACCTGTGTGGTAGAGGGACACCTGTGTGTTAGAGCAGCACCTTTGAGTAAGAAGAACACCTGTGAGTAAGAACACCTGTGTGGTAGAGTGACACCTGTGTCAGAGTAGTACACGTGTGTTAGTATGAAGCTCTGCATTAGAGCAGTGTTTTTCAACCTTTTTTGAGCCAAGGCACACTTTTTCCATGAAAAAAATCCTGCGGCACACTAGCATCCAAAAAGGTAAAAAAAAAAAAATTCTGTATTGATGTACAGTCCCTCCACAATCTAGTGTACATTTTTTATACAAGTGGGAAGCATCATTAATCGATTTGCTCAAGTTAAATGTATATCTGTCAAAACAGTCTAAATTTATTATCATTAAAGAATGATTAAAAAAAATCTTTAAAAAAATACTTATAAAGAATCAGTTTTTATTAATGTTTTTTTCCCTCTTTTTTTAAATACTTCCAAAACTATCAGACAAAGTTAAAACAACGTTCTTTTCTTATTTCCCTCCACAATAGTGATGAGAATTATGGCACAAAATTCAGTTCTTTTGCATTTGTTTTCCTAAAACAGTGGCTCTTTTGACTACCAAATGGCTTTTTAGGTTGTTGTTTGCTTTGTTTGATTCATTATAAACTACTAGATAAGATTATGCACAAAAGCCATGATGTAAACATGTTTTTATTCATATAAAGTGTAAATTATGTATATGCTGTTATTTATCCCTTACAGATGGAATGTACAAAATTAATGGTAAAAGAACTATTAACTATTCAGTTTTTAACTCTACGCATTTTAAGCTTTTTTTCTTTTTAAACACATTTGAAGTGAACAACACAAACCTCTGCAACCACAACCCAAATAGAAATTAAATTGTGCAAAAACCACTAAATCAAGACTTTTATTCACATTGACATTAAGAAAGACAAAAGAGTTTCAGCTTTGAGGAAGTCATCTGCTTTCTTCTCTCAGTGATGATCTGCTCTGTTTTAGAGAAGATTCTCTCAGTTCTCAGGTGTCTGGACAGGTTGATTGTGGAGCCATAAATATATATAGGATATATATACATATATAATATTCCCTGCAGACTCTGTTCCTTCATACTATCAAAAAAAGTCAAATGATTCCAGTTTTTTCTTCTTTACCTTTTATTTTCTTTACATTTTGTGTTGATGTTTTCTCTCTATCTCTCTCCCTATTTGGCTCTTGCGCTGCTGAACGTGTAAGCCCCTCCCCCTCCACCCAGCGCTCAGCGCGCGCACTTAACCCAATGCATCATGGGGGCTGTAGTGCATATACTCACGCAGATGCCGGCATACTGACGTTTCTGAGCTTCATTCTTTTGTTCACTTTTTAAACTGTCTGACGTCGGATCCCGCTGAAAGCTGCGCCGCTAAACACGAGCTTTAGCTGTTATTTTAGTTGGAACTGAGAGACTTTATGAGCCGAATCAGAACAAGGAAGTGAGAACGTTAATCACTTCTGATTGGTCAGATTGATGACACGTGACCAAGCCTCCAACAATGATTGGCGGAGAGAGTTGAAGGAGGCGAGACTTTTGTAAAAGCTGAGTTTGCGGCTAGTTTTGCGGCTGTATTGCGGTAACATCATTCTAATTAAATAGTAATTTATAGAATCAAGGAAATATTTATTTAACCGTCTTGCATATTCAAAATTATCCAGGATTAAATCAGGGCCGTTTGGATTAACGCTGAGCTGATAGTGATGGTAAATGTTTTAGATATGTGAAAATGGGTTATTTCCCGCGGCACACCAGACCATCTCTCACGGCACACTAGTGTGCCGCGGCACACTGGTTGAAAAACACTGCATTAGAGCAACCTCTGCATTGAAGCAATTTCCGTATAGCAACACCTGTGTGTCAGAGCAACACCACTGCCTCAGAGCAACACCTGTGTGGTGAGCAAAACCTACAGTATGTGGTAGAGCGACACCTGTGTGGTAGACAACACCTGTGTCTCAGAACAACACCTGTGTGGTAGAGCAACATCTGTGTGCTAGAGCAACACCTGTGTGCTAGAGCAACACCACTGTCTCAGAGCAACACCTGTGTGGTAGAGCAAAACCTACAGTATGTAGTAGAGCGACACCTGTGTGGTAGAGCAACACCACTGTCTCAGAGCGACACCTGTGTGGTAGAGCAACACCACTGTCTCAGAGCGACACCTGTGTGGTAGAGCAACACCTGTGTGGTAGAGCAACACCTGTGTGTCCGAGCAACACCACTGTCTCAGAGCGACACCTGTGTGGTAGAGCAACACCTGTGTGTCCGAGCAACACCACTGTCTCAGAGCAACACCTGTGTGGTGAGCAAAACCTACAGTATGTGGTAGAGCAACATCTGTGTGGTAGAGCAACATCTGTGTGGTGAGCAACATCTGTGTGGTAGAGCAACACCTACAGTATGTGGTAGAGCAACACCTGTGTCTCAGAGCCCCTTTTCATTTTTTCTGTTTGTTGCTGTGCAGTTAGATCATTTGAAGAGAGTGATAGGCTCCAGCAGCGTTCTTTTTATTCATCTTTTCGATGAGCAGACTTTCCTCCAGTCACAGTCGGCATACTTTTTGGTTTAGGAGTCCTATGCTACGTTCACACCGCGCTCGGAAAATGTGCGTTCAGGGACCACTCCTAATGGTAGACGTGCGTTTCAAGCATTCACATGTCGCTTGTCAAGTTTATGAGTCAGTTTTCAGACTGCAGCAGCTGAATGTGCGTTGTAGGTTAAACTTTGACCAGTCAGAGACTCAGATTTGGTAGTGACATATGGGTAGCATTTTTTTCAACTCGTGGAAGGACCAAGTATTTGAAAATTAATCATGAAGGAGAAATAATAATTGCAGCCTGTGCCTGGATGGAAGTATATTACACCAAGTCTTTCATATATTGGAATACAGCTGTGAAAGAAAAGCCCTGGTTCACCAGATTTTTTCACCACCTCCACATTTTGGATCAAGCCTCTCCCAATCGCCTACATGTGGTAGTGTGGGGTAGCGACAGTCCAGTGTGAACACCGTATGCGTTCAAGAACCTCATGTTCAGTGCGTTCTTGGACACGCATGACGTGTTTGTAGAATCAGACTGCTTTGTTGATGGTGTTGTCCTCTTCAGCCCATGACATCAGTTTGCAGCTGGGATGAGAGTCATCTCCTCTATGTTGACTGTCTAGCCAAAAAAAGATGAAATCTGAAGAACTCCGTCTGAGAACTCTTGAACAGGTTTGGACATTTAGCTAGAACCCTAGCTGAATGATTTCCTAATCAGGTGTTAAAGAGAAGTCCAACCAAGAAGAGCTCAACAAGTGCTTGAGTTACAAAAAGACACCAACCCCACAGCAGTTGATGTAGACCAGAAGTCCTTTGAGCTTTTAGAGCACATGTGTCAAAGTCAAGGCCCGGGGGCCGGATCTGGTCTTCCGGATCATATTATTTTATTGTTATCAATGGCCCGATGTTATCCTGCACTCATTTTTAACTTGTATAATTTTGACAAAATATATTCTTATGGAGAGTAAAATATTGAAAGTTATTTAAGGTTTAAGTTGATTTATTCTTGATTAATATTCCTGACTTTTTATTATTCAGAATTATGTTAAAAAGTTACAGTTTTAAAGTTTTAAAAATAATCATTTAGCAGAATGGCAATTTAGCTTTTTGGACTATTTTGGCACTTACAAATTTTTTTTGGCTATTTTGGAGTTTAGCTAATATTTCAGCTACATGCTAGCTGTTTTAGCTAATTTAGGCTTTAAAAAAAAAGATTTTTAGGCTGTTTTGGAGTTTAGCAGAAATTCCAGCTATATGCTAGCTATAATGGCTAATTTAGACTTTTCTTAATAGCTTTTTTGGCTGTTTTGGAGTTTAGCAAATATTTTAGCAACATTCTAGCTGTTTTAGCTAGTTTAGGCTTTTCTTTATTTTTTGGGCTAATTTGACATTTAGTTATTTTTTTCAGCTACATGCTGGCTGTTTTTAGCTAACCATTTTGTTTTAGATTTTTAGGCTAATTTGGCATTTAGCTAATATTTTAGCTTGCTAGCAGCTTCAGTGATTTCAGCTATTCAGCGTTTTCAGCTTCAGAGTTTTTAGCTCTCAACTTCAGCATCTTCAGCTATCAATTTCAGCATCTTCAGCAGCCAAATTCAGCTTACAGCATTCACACTAGCAGGTAATGCTGTATATCTTGTTCATAATTATGTTAAAAAGTAACGATTTTAAAAATTTGTGTTCATTAAATGTTTATCCTGCTCGGCCCATGACCTAAGGGATGTTTTTGGATTTTGTGCCGCTTGTGCGATTGAGTTTGACATCCAGCGCTACCTGACCGATTATTTGAATCAGGTGTGTCCAGAAAATCAAAGGGTGTGTGGGTGGCCAACATGCGGTAATGTGACCGGCTGTTCCTAACCGCGGTAGCAGAGGCAGGTCATGATCATTGGTGGTGGGCGTGTCACTGTGGGACCGCTCTGCAGCCACACATCATTTTGTCACAGCAAGTTCCAGAGTGAAAAGGTCTGAGTCCCTCGGTGAGCAGACGCTCTGTCAAAACAAAGATGTGTAACGTCTTCTGCAGTCCACACTGACAAACACACCAACGGAGGGTTTCTCAGTGCAAGTGTCTGCTGTCGTGAAAGTTCAGCTCTCTGGTGTGACTCACTGGCTCAACAGGCTCTGCTTGTTTCTGTGTGTGTGTGTTTGTGCGTGTTTGAGATGCAGTTTTTAGCGTTTTAAGCTAACAGTGCACATTTGCATTCATATACATGCTGTGGTCGGTCTCATTCTGCTGCTGCCTGCTGTGTCTGTGGCCATTTTGGGAGCAGAATGTGACACATATAAGAGGCTAATATTGGCTCTCCATAAATAACCTCTGCTCATTGGTATGCGTGCGTTGCTTTGTGCACGACATGTGCGTTTCGCTGGTGTTTGGAGGAGTGTGTGGCCTGGGGCAGGTGAGGCCTACAGCTGCACATGCTCAGTAGCGGCACAGGCTGCAGATCAGTGTGCTTCTGAAGGACTCGCACCACATATTTGGAACGGTGCACTCATGATGGAGTTTCATATGGATCACTCCTTGGAGGCCGTCTGAGGATTGATAACTCTGTAGAGCACATGTGTCAAAGTCAAGGCCCAGGGGCCGGATGTGGCCCCCCGGGTAAATATATCGGATCCTTTTATTTCATTGTTATTAATGACCCGATGTTATCTTGAGCTTATTTCTAACTTGTATAATTTTTACATTTTATGGAGAATATTGAAAGCTATTTAAGGTTTAAGTTGATTTATTCTGGAATAATATTCCTGCCCTTTTATTATTTATAATTATGGTAAAAAGTTACAGTTTTAAAGTTTTAAAAATGGGCTGTTTGGACTATTTTGGCATTTACTAAGATTTTTTAGGCTATCTTGGAGTTAGGCTAATATTTTAGCTACATGCTAGCTGTTTTTGACTAATTTAGTTTCTTGTTTTTTAAGGCTATTTTGGATTTTAGCTAATATGTCAGCTACATGCCAGCTGTTTTGGCTAATTTAGGTTTTTTTTTGTAGTTTTTTCAGGCTTTTTTCTCAGTACAAGGTAGTGCACGTGACCATCCCATTCATTAACACCAATAATTATAATAATAATAGATTAGATTTATTTGCGCTTTTCCAGACACTCAAAGCGCTTACATTGTGTATCCATTATTCATTCACTCCTCATTCATAGTTGGTGACGGTAAGCTACTACTGTAGCCACAGCTGCCTTGGAGCAGGCTTACAGAGGCGTGGCCTACAGCCCCTCTAACCATCACCGGAACATTCAGAGCAACACCTGTGGAACATTGTGTCTGCAGGACTGTTAACAGATCACGAGTGGTTGTGTGTGGGGGGTCTTAAAGGAGCCCAGCCACCGTTGGAGACTGACTTCTAAAGTAATAAACATCCGTTAGACCTGGTGGATATAAGAAACCGGTGTCAATAAGCGATAAGACACAATTGGATGATATGCGATATATAAAGTGAACCACTAGCTTCACAGAGAAAGTGTGTGTTTGTGTCCGAGGGTGGAGCTGGCAGCAGAGGCTCTTTATGGAAGGGGCTGTTCCCCACTTTGTGACATCACAATGTGAGAGGTTTTCGTGGGTTGGGAGGGACTTGGGCTAATGTGGTACGCATTACTCAGAAATGTGTGATTGGGGTTGTTTAAAGTGCGGAATGAACATTATGAAACACTTAAAAGCTCAAAAAGTAGATTTTGAATGGCACAAACCTTTTAAAAAAGAATGTAAAAGTATTGATCCTTATCTATCCATAATTGATGTCACTGTATCCTGAGTTCAGTCATGAGGCTGATTGGAGGATGAACCACCTGGTTGGCTGGGCACTTCCTGTTCCGGTCTGCAGTCCATCCCAGGATTCTCCTATTTTTGGTCTTGTCAGACATAGACTAGGTTCTGTTTAGGGCTGGGTATCACCAATGATTTCCAGAATTGATTTGATTCGATTGAACCGAGCCTGGATTGATTCGATTCCGATTTTTTTTCCATCCTCTTAATTTAATTAGATTCAATTCAGTTTTGAGTTTACACATTTAGACACATTTGTTTAGAAATATATGAATAATCTTTATATCTTCTGATGATATTCATACTAATCTGATACAGTTCACATACTTTAAAACGTATCAGTGAAATTATGAGATTGTTAATACCATACAGTGTTACATGGATTCTCAAACAGAGAAGCTCCAACAATTGTTCTGCTTCTCCTGGAGAGAGTTTCCGTTTGGCCACTAGGTGGCGTTTGCGCTATATTATTACATCTTATTCCAGAAGAAGAAGAGTTTGGAAAATTAATGCCTGTGACTTTATAAACCTGTTCATTTAGTCAGCAATATATGTTTTGGTCGGCCGACCGTTAGCATTAGCCATCCTATGGGAAATCCCATTATACGTTAGCATCAAGCTATCAGAGTTTAGCATTATGCGTTTGATTGATTTCCACTTTTATGGATTGATTATTGAACTATTAAGCTTAGATTAATTTAGATAGATTTTATCAACCCAGTCCTAATTCTATTTGAATTCGTTAGTTTTTCACCAACTGGGATGTTTTCGAGGACGATGTCGTAAATACAAAAAGTCACTAACCCTCATGTCTGGGATGAAGGTAAACAAGAGCAGCTCTGTTCACAGGTTTCAGCCACTTGACCTGAGGGAATAACCAAGCTTTCTAACAGGTTGATCTTACAAACTTTTTGATCACCTCTCAAAGAACTCAATCAAATCCAGTGTCTCCAAACACCTAATTCCTTTGGAGGCCACTTCCAGCCCAAGTTAGAGTGTCAGGTAAAGGTGAGAACTGTTATTTTTGCTGACAGCGGTTGGACTGTTGCTCGGCCTGTTCTCACGTCGCCACCGTGAACACTAACATCATTTCCTCGGATACTTTGAATTCCTCACAAATGCCTGCTGGGTCTCTTCCATCTCGACGTCTCAGCCTGAGGGACGGTGCTTTACCATGACCCCGCGTCAGCCAATCGCCTCACGGGACAAGACCTGCTCGGCCAAACTTGCGCCTCGTCCTAAAGTTTCCATCTGGACAGTTACATCATTATGTCTCGTAATGGATCACACATTTTTGTCATTTTTTATTACCAAGTTTTCAGACACATGGACACCTTTTTTACATAACGAGGTTTAGAGTTGGGTGTCAGATTAGGAGAGGAGTCCAATGGGCAACTTTCATCTCAGCTACTCTGCATGGATAATCTCTGATGTGTGAAAGTGATGGAATGGTCATAACGGCTGGTTTTTACTCCGCCCACTGCAACGATGTTCCAAAAACGGGCAAATGGGCGGGCCAAAGCAAAAAATTCTTCAGTCTGTCCACTTTCCAAAATACAAAGCACCCTAATCAAATTTGAGTCTACTGCCTCTTTTGACGTGCGTTAAATTTAAAGCTCAATACTTGTCCAAAAATGTGTTAATGAACTAGATGCTCCCATTGCTTGTAGAGAAGCTGTCATTTAGCCTCATCACTACATGACGGAGGCTTTGACTCTGTATCTCGTTAATACAAGGAAGATACGGATGATATTGAGAGGTTAAGTTATTTATTTTAAAGAGCTCCACAAAAGCATCTATAATCACGTCTCCATGTCTGGGTTTTTCAGTCTTTTTCATTTTCTTACGGCGATGGTTACCTTCTATCCTACAGGAGCTGCATCTGAATGACTGTTTTTAGCTGCTCTTCTGTGTTTTTGTAACCCAGTTTGATGGCTTGCTGTCCCGCATTAGTCCAAGGAGAGAAAAATAAAAACAAAAGTAATATCATGTATATATATATATATATATATATATATATATATATATATATATATATATATATATATATATATCAATCATATATAACGTATGTTTGCACATTTGTATATATAACATACACTATATACTGTATATACATATTCATTCATTCATCTACGGTCCGCTTTGTCCCTTTCGGGGTCGTGGGGGTGCCGGAGCCTAATCTGGCTGCTGATGGGCGAAGGCGGGGTTCACCCTGGACAAGTCGGCAGTCTGTCTCAGGGCCTCAGTCACACACATACACTCTCACATTCACACCTAGGAGCAATTTAGAATCACCAATTCACCTATTAAGCATGTTTTTGGACGGTGGGAGGAAGCCGGAGTCCCCGGTGAAAACCTGCGCATGCACAGGGAGAACATGAAAATTGATATATATATATATATATATATATATATATACATATTTTAGTCAGAGCTTTGACTTCTGTTTCTAGCACAGGGTTGTCCAAAGTCAGTCCTCGAGGGCCGGTGTCCTACTAGTTTTCCAACCCCAATCTACCAACCAGGTAATCAGCAGCATATAAGGCAGGATTTCTGGAAAACCAGCAGGAGACCGGCCCTGGAGCACTAACTTTGGACACCCCTGTTCTAGCATTTTTTTATTGACAGTTTGGTGAAACTCTTTCCTTATTTAGTCCCACCCAGTTGCCCATGTGCAGAAACATTGATGAGGAACACATACACAGTAGGGATATAGGAAAAAAGAATCGATTTGCTGATATATCGCAATATTTCATTTGGCGATACTTGTATAGATTTAAAATGCTGAAAAGAAAATATTTAATTACTCATTTATGAGCGTCTTTCAGCATCTTGTTTTTGTTTTCCGCCTAAACCCCCGAAGACTAGTTAGCCCACTAAGCCTCTTTGAGCAGCTCACCAAAGTAGTGAAAAATGTCCTGGTACAGCTTTAGGATGTATCGTGATACATATTGTGAGACACGTATCGCGATACATATCATATTGCAAGACTCTTGCCAATAAACACCCCTAATACATATGGCTGTTCTCTGACTGAAGTTCTCATGGTAGAGGTGTCGGATCCCCATAGTTCAGAGGTCTCATCGACAGCATACTCTTCATCATAACATGCTGGAGATTCATGTCTTTTAGGCTGTTTGAGATGGTAAATTCTGCTGCAGTTTCATTGCCCTTGTGCTCTTACAGTTGCCATAGCAACAAATGTTGGGAGGAGTCGTGAATGTTTTTTTTTCATAACAGAGGTGTGTGTTCCTGCGTCAGTAAGAAGTCTTCCTTGGAGTTCCTGCTGCAGAACCCGAGAAACCCAGGAGAACCTCAATGTTACCCACAACCACACATCTGGCACATCGTGATTTTTTGTTTTGTTTTTCAGTCTTGCAAGTTTACAGCTCTTCAGCATTGACATTGAGTCTGCTGTGAGAGATGAAGAAGACATCCTAACAGCCAGTTTATGGGATGTGCAGGATCACTGCTGCCCCGCGGACTTTAGGGTGAAGTGATCTGTAATCCGCCTGCCTGAGCCAGTTCAGGCAAAATGAAGAATAAGACAGATAATGAATGGTGAATTAACCAGCTGGCATTCACAACCCCCCCAGTACAGTGTTTGTGTGATCTTTTCTTCTTGAGCCCACAAACTTTGCTTTGTTCTGCGCAGCAGTTTGCAGGTGGATGAACAGGCGTGTCGTTTCTGTCCTTTAGGTTTTGCACAGACATGTTGGCTCGCTAATATCCCCTTAGTCAGCTGATGGATGCTCTTTCTGGTTTGGGCGGTTTCGCTCCGTCTCGGAGCCAAACGCCGTGACGTCACTGTTTTTTGAAAAGGCAGCTTTAGTCTCAGTCTGGAGGATATTCGGAGATCGAAGACACCCTCAGTCCTTCCCAACCAACGCTGTCAGCGGAGATCAAACGTCCACGGATTTGATCAGCAGATGTCCGCCATGTTTAAGGGATTATTTGACACTCAGAACAGTCATTTGTAAACTCTTTGTTGATTGTCTGTTTCTGAAACATGGCAAAGGTAAACATAGGCACCACGCTTCCCCACAAAAGCACCAGATCAAAGTCATGGTAACGTGTTTATGTCAAAGCTGGAACTCGGGTCAGACTTGGATTTCATGCAAAACCAGACAAAAAAATGCAGACATTGTTCTTGTCAACCCAAAAGGTCCTTTTCTTCGATCTGTTGTTCCTACTCTCTGCCTCAGAGAGTAGGGTTACGGTAACTGTTGTTGTTGGATCTGACAACTATTTCTGGGATCAGAGTTAGTTCCCGCTGGAGATGGACGGGCCCCATTATCTGTCACATCCTTGTGTCTCTCGTGTGCGGATCATCACAATCCTCCCAGCAAGACTGGGCTCTCCTTTTTGTTTGAGCCTGCGACCAGCAGTCTGGATGCAATCACAGTGGGCTGGGTGTCGTTTTCTCCTCAGCTCAGGCTTTACACTGGATCGTCCTGATAAGAGTAATCATGTGTGTTTGTGTAATGTTTATTCGGTGGTTGTTTCTTCTGGGACTCGGCCTCCTTTAGGGGTCTGTAGATGGGTGGGACTGTTTTGGATGCATTTCCTCAGGGTTTCCGTCTCTATCACCAGTGGACTGCCCAGTGAAGCAACTCCTCGTATGTTACGTGCTCTCACATACCAGTGAGAAGTTGTGTGTTTGGGTCTTTGTCAGATTTGCATTCCGTGGAGGGAGAGGGTTCATGGGAGGGTTGTAAATACTGCGGTTTGAGCGTGATAAGCTCTCTGAAGCTGCTGTGTTTACATGGGTGGAACTATTCTGGTATCTGTCCAATGAAATCTCTCTGAGGTTGTAGACCGTTATACAGTCTGTGAGATTTTCATGGACTCGCCCACTCACTCACAGTCAGATCTTGCAACAGCTCCTGTCAAAACAATATCTGTGAATCTATAGATCGGGTTCTGTCATCTCCACCTCCAATCAGAGCTAAAACAAGACAGCAGGTGTCCAGCAGACCCCCAAAAAACAGAATAAAGACAAAACCTTTGGGTGATAGTCCCCAACCCACAAACTGGTTCCAATACATGTTACAGTTGGTACCAGGCTCCAGAGAAAGAAAAATAAATGATTTTTTTTTTCATTTTATTTCTTATCTGATTCTAATATATATATA
>NW_023416909.1:64638-96332 GCF_002922805.2 Oryzias melastigma | reverse complement strand
ACACTCTAAACCTAAATTTTTAAATCTTTCAAAATGTAACTTTTTAACAGAATTATGAACTAGATATATACTGTAGCATTACCTGCAATAATGTTAGTGTGAATGCTGTAAGCTGAATTTGGCTGCTGAAGATGCTGAAATTGATAGCTGAAGATGCTGAAATTGATAGCTAAAAATGCTGAAGCTGATAGCCAGATAAAATATTAGTTAAATGCCAAATCAGCCTAAAAAGATAAATAAATAAAACTTAGGTTAGCCAAAACAGCTAGCATGTAGCTGAAAAAAATTACTAAACTTCCAAATAGCCTAAAAAACTTAAAAAAACTAAATTTGCCAAAACAGATTGCATGTGAATATTAGCCTGACTCCAAAACAGCCTGAAAAAGCCTAAACTAGTCAAAACAGCTAGCATTTAGCTGAAATATTAGCTAAATCCCCAAATAGTTCAAAAAGCTCACAGAATGCCACTTTTTAAAACTTTAAAACTGTCACTTTTTAACATGATTATTAATAATAAAAAGGCAGGAATATTATTCCAGAATAAATCAACTTAATCCTTAAATAACTTTCAAATAAAATAAATTTTTTCAAAGTTATAGAAGTCTAAAATAATCGCAAGATAACATCGGGCCATTAATAACAATAAAATTAGATTACCCGGAGGGCCGAATCCGGCTCCCGGGCCTTTACTTTGACACATGTGCCTTAGGTGATGCATTTCAGGCCAATCAGAATACGACAAACACAAAGACATGTTAAGAGCTCACTCCAATTGAAAACAAATGTGTCTGTCTTCAAAGACTGCTTTAATTTCTTACAATCTAACCTGCAGGAAAATGTTCTGACATGACTGATATCATCTGCCAGTCTGCTGTTCTCCAGACTTGCAGAGAAGCTTCTCGTCTTGTTTGCTTCAGCATCTTCCCGACTCTAGCTGCCTCGTTCATGACGGCTGCTATGGGCAAAGAAGTTATGCAAATCAGGTGGAAATGTGCCACTTTTAATGCAAACAACTGTGTTTATGAGGGGAAAATGTGCAGGAGAAGCTGCTGCTTTTTCATCTATCTCCCAGTAAAATAGTGCATGAATCTCTGAAGGTTTTTCAAAGATTCATCCTTAAAAACACAAAGCTTAATCACAATGATACAGCTTCTAGGGATCAATAAGTTAGAGTCACGTCTCAGGCTCTTATTTAGACTTCAACCATTTAATTATTTTTACTATTAAAGTCTACATTTATCAAAATAGATTTAACTTTTCAATTATATAAACTTTGTGTTTTAAATCTCGTCATAGGTTCAGAAGACGAAGGACAGATTGGGAGGAGGATATCTCTCAATGTTTCACACAGAACTAAATGCAGTGATTTTTTTTTTTTTTACTTAAGAGAAGATTTTGTTAAAATGGCCATAATACAGTTTAGGTTCAGGTTACAGTTGATCTCAACCAAGGAAAAGAAATGAAAACTATTCCTCCGATGAAAGCCAACGATATACCTCAGATACACTTGACTCAGTAGAGACTCTAAAAGATTCTGGGAGGAATTCTGTAGAAAGAGGAGAAATAGGCAGCAAAGGAGGAGGGAAAGGAGGGGATTGAGGAAGGAGAAAAGAGGAAAAAGATATGGAGGTGAAAGAGGAGGAGAATGAGGAGGGAAAAGAAGAAGATGAAGAGGGAAAAGATGAGAATGAGGAGATAAAGAGGAAGATGAGGATTAAGAAGAAGATAAGGAGGTAAAGGAGGAGGATGAGGAGGGAAAGAGGAAGATGAGGATAAAGAGGAAGATGAGGAGGATAAAGAGGAAGATAAGGAGGTAAAGGAGGAGGATGAGGAGGGGAAGAGGAAGATGAGGATAAAGAGGAAGATGAGGAGGATAAAGAGGAAGATGAGGATAAAGAGGAAGATGAGGAGGATAAAGAAGAAGATGAGGAGGTAAAGGAGGAGGATGAGGTGGAAAAGTGGAGGATGAGGAGGAAGGAATCAGGAGATTCCTGAAAAGTTTCTCCATGGAGCTTTTTTGTCCTGCAAGATAAAATCCAATTTATACAATAAATAATCATAAAACACTAAAACGGTCAGAACACGATTATTCTTTGGTGGTTCTTTGTTTGCTCAGTGACTCCAGCATTTCTATCTTCAGTCCGGTCTTGATGGCAGGAATCCATCCTGATGTAGTGAGTTCTGAACCTGGGATCCAACAGCTCCTGGGTGTTGGGATCATGAAGTATCCCAGAACCTCTTCTTTTTGATGGGGTCAGATCAGCATCTCAGCATCTCAGGCTGGAACTGATGGGGTCAGAAAGTGAGGAGCTGGCTGGACATGGGAGATGGAGATACAAACTGAATTTTTACATTTCTGATCTAAAACTGAACATTCTAAAGTTTAAATGATGTCTCTATCTGAAAGTACACGGAAGTTCAAACGTTTCAAATTGCAGAACATTTTTAAAGAATTTTCCATTCATTTTCTATGGGGTGGATCTTACTCAATATTTCAAAAACTTTAAAGTTTACGAATATCTTGTACAAGCAGGAATGCTGTGAAGCATCCACACAGTGATTAGGTGGATCCTGCTTTACCATAAGCAGTGCAGAGGTGGACATGGATGCATTATTAGCTGGACTCTCACAAACATGCTGCAACCATCGCCGTATTTATCAAATCAAACTTTATTCATAAAGCGCTTCTGTTGTGGCTTTCAGAATAATTGGATTGTATGTTGTAATGCAAACAAGCCGCTCCTCGTTAAAGTCTGCGTTGCCAAGCGCCTCTCGGAGGCCGACTACAATCTTTTCCACGTTGAGTTTGTCAGGAACTCAAGCAGCTGGCTTAGAGATCAAAGGCAGCATCGATGAAGTGTACGGCTAGACTTTGATAGGGCTTCGTTGTGCGGCTTAACCGCATTTCAGCAGGAGAAGACACAAAAAGTTCCCATGTCCTGTGTGTCTGCGTTGGTTCTACAGTTCCGGTAGGTCCATAAAACACATCCAGGGTGTGTTTTAACAGAATCCCAGATTAACCACTTTATTGAGAGACGTCATTTCTATCATTAAAATAAATGTTGAACAGGTTGGAACGCGAGTTCTGGATTAGATTTGTCATTGGACAGCAACGATAAATGAACATAGTTTCCCTTTTAAGCAACTTTTGCTACTTAACCCTTCAACACACGTGTGTCAAAGTCAAGGCCCGGGGGCTGGATCCGGCCCTCCAGATCATTTTATTTTATTGATATTAATTGCCCGATGTTATCTTACACTTATTTTTAACTTGTATAATTTTGACAGAAAATATTTTTATGGAGAATAAATACTGAAAGTTATTTAAATTGATTTATTCTGGAATAATATTCCCATTTTTTTTATTATTCAGAATTATGTTAAAAAGTTACAATTTAAAGTTTTAAAAATTGGCATTCTGCTAGCTTTTTGGACTATTTTGATACTTACTAAGATTTTTTTAGGCTATTTTGGAGTTTAGCTAATATTTCAGCTACATGCTAGCTATTAAGGCTAATTTAGGCTTTTCTTTTTAAGTTTTTTAGACTATTTCTGAGTTAGCCTAACATGTACACACTAGCTGTTTAGGCTAATTTGGGCTTTTTTCAGTATTTTTACGATATTTTGAAGTGTAGGTATTTTTTCAGCTACATGCTAGCTGTTTTAGCTAACCTAAGTTTTTTTGTTTGTTTGTTTTTTAAGCTAATTTGGCATTTAGCTAATATTTGAACTGGCTATAAGCTTCAGAGTTTTCAGCTATCAATTTCAGCATCTTCAGCTATCAGCACTAGAATCGTCAGCAGCCAGATTCAGTTTACAGCATTCACACTAGCATTATCACAGGTAAGGCTATATATCTAGTTCATAATTATGTTAACAAGTTACAGGTTTAAAGTTTTAAAAATGCAGTTTTAGAGTGTTCAATAAATATTTATCCTGTTCGGCCTGTGACCTAAGGTGTGTTTTGGATTTTGGCCCCTTGTGTGATTGAGTTTGACACCCCTGATTTAACACCTGAGGCATTGTCAGTGGTGCTTAAAGTCCCTCTCCGATGAAAATCCTATATTTTAAGTTTTTAACATGTCTGTGTGTCATTTTTCTTCTGAAAGAGAGCAAATATAATAAGAAATCCTTTAGTTTTTACATTTCTGAGTATTTCTCCTTTTAAATCAATCAAACTGTCTTGGACAGACTCTGTCTGAATGAATGATCTTCTTTCCATCAACAGCTCTGCTGCACATGCACTAAACCCTCATCTGTTCCTAGTGTCTAGTTCAGGTTCTGGAGAAGAGAAGATGGTATCTTCACATTGACTGCAGTCAAATGAGCCGCCGTTCACATTTCTGTGGTCAAATCAGCATCACTGGATTTTTGGTGTGAGTTTCATCCAATACTTACGGTAGCAGGACTGAGAACGCTGGAAAATCTCCACCAGACTCCACGGAGCTTCTTGATGTGACCACGGAAATGTGAACGGCGGCTCATTTGACCGCAGTTGGAAAGGATTGTAAATCAATGAAAGAGCATTTTGATGTTAGCTTTGATTATTTTATCAAGAACTCTGAGAAACCAATGATTGAATGTATTGATCACAGTCAATATACATTGGAGAATTAGCTAAAAGAGTCTTTGGTGAACTGGAAGGAGAAAGAATCAGGATTTTGGAGGAAGTTCTGTCCATGAAGATCTTCACTTCCTCGTCTGCTCTAATAGCCACGCCCCCTCAGAGGAGATTTTTGAAAGGAGTCTTCAGAACAACATGAAAAATGTCTTTTTAAGACATTTAGGTAGTAGGGTTTTGGTTAAAATCTTCATAATCATAATTAAAACTGGGAATGTTTTTTAAATAAAAAAATGTCAAACGGGAACTTTAAATACAAAATCTTTAGCATACTGTAACTTTTCAACCGTTTCTCCTTCAGAATCTGCTGGAATGATTGTGTAACGGTTAAAAAGTTACTGTAAATCAACGAACATAAACACTGGAGCTACTTTCTGCTTACTGTTTGGATCATGTGCGTTCTGCCAGGCGAGCTGGAGTAGTAGAAGAACAGGAGGGACATTTTCCTTCTTTGTCTTTGCAGGACTGTTATTTATACGCTATCAGCAGCTCACAACACTCTTAATTTGCTGGAAGCTGTGTCCAACTTTTGTGCTGTGGCAGCTGGGAAATGCCTGGATCTTTATTGCCACCTTGTGGCTGTGATCTTGAAACACTTCAGAGAAGGATTTCAGTTGGGAAACAAAACTGACAGAAAAGAAGCTGGTTGGTTTGTGAAATGATTGGACATGACTGAAGATTTGCTTACGGTTGGGGGGAGGTTGCAGCCCATTAGTGTATCTTCAGTAAAGATCCTCCATGTCTGCAGGCTTTTTGTTAAACATCATTGTCATATTCTTTTGTCCAGGGGTCTGCGACCTGCGCATGTGGCATTTTAATAAACCTCCATTGTGGCTCTCTAAGCACAAAAACATTTTTTTGTTTTTGAAAGTAGCTCTAAAGTAGAAAAGTTATAAAGTAAACAAAAAAGGAAAGTAATCCTGTCAGGAATAAATAAATTTTCATTTATTTCCTCTCATGATCCATCATATCCATAATATAAAAGAGTCAACCATACATAATAAAACAAAAGAGCGTAACCCAAGAGCGAAGGGAGCATGATGAAGACCAGGTCTTATTATTCATGCCCCTTTACCAAAACACAACATTGGACATTCAGGTCACATGCATCTACATAATGACTTTTATCTTTTTAACACAACTTATCATTTTCAATTACTAGTTTTTTATGCAATCTTGTTATTAACAAAGCTGTTTGCAAGGTTTTCATTTCAGTAGTCAAAGAATCCCGTGTTGAAGGATGCAGACTCCTGCCCTAGTCAGTACATAAGCTCAGTGGGCCAGATGTGGTCTTCTGTGACTTTACCTGGCTCTCCAGCGGTGCAGCTGGGGCCCGAATGCTCCATATGTGCTTCTTGAAGCTGAGACTCCATGTTTAGGTGCTCAGTTCAATTCTGTTTGTTCCTAAAATACCAATTCACAGCCCAGGTTTGTCTAAAAGTGTTACACAAAGAAAGTAAAAATGGATCAAACGACAACACAGGTAATTAGGATTGTTTTAATCTAATGCTGTATTGTTTTTTATCGTGTCAACACATTGTTCGAAATGTGGAGATCCGACTTTTTTTTTGGGCACCAATGACCATACCCTACTCTTGTAACCCATCTATACTCACTCTATTCTAGTCCAATCTAGTCTCTTCCTAGTTATTAGAGCTGTTTATCAGTAAAAGTCTATTTCCTTAAGTGACCAACTAGTGGTGTAACGATTAATTAGTGAATCAATTTCTATTCCAACGAACCAACCAGATCGATCTGCCCAACACAAGTTGGTATTAGAATCAAATCGACTTGATACTAATTTAAAATAGTTTTAAAATGAAATAAATCAATATTCAATCTTGGAAAATACCATTCAGGTTGGTTGGAAAACATGTAGGACACCGGCCCTCGAGGACTGACTTTGGACTGTGAATGGAATTATTAAAATGAATCGTTGCACCCCTATGACCAACAGATTACCTCCTAGAGTTTTCTGTAAAAACTTCGTAGCGTGAGAGTGGACGACTAAAGAGAAACATTCCCTTCAGCAAGAGGAAATCTCCATCAGAACCAGAACCTGTTAGGATGTCTGTCTGCCATGACGTCTGGTGTCAGAGAGGACAAAAAACTTTATACTTTAACTTTAATACTTTATTCTTACAGTTTTAGTTAAATAAAAGTCTACGTACCTTGTTCTCGAACGATCAATCGTCCAGATGACCCCACTCCCAACGTCAACATACCTAGGATAGCACAAGGATTGAAGATGTTCCAATATTTATGACTATGTGGTTTTCAATGACTCAGCAATTTCTAGCAATTGGCTACAGTTTGTGCTGGTGATGGACACTAATGCCTTTACGGGGGAATCAAAGATGGGGTATAGTTGGGGGTCAATTGCCCCAGATCACAGGAGTCAATCCAAAAAAGAAGAAGAACACTGAAGATAAAAAAAAGATGCAAGGAGATAATGTGACACTGGAGAACAGAGGAAAAGAGTCTTGATTAATATCCGCTTTGATTGCAGTGACGGTTTGCATGTCTGCCCCCTAACTCATCCAGAAGCGTAGAGATTGTAACACTTGATATGCCATAACCTAAGATGACTCATGACTCGGGCACAACTGTCCTTACGGGTGGATACGGAACGTCTGCAGGGGAAAAATGGGCAAATCTGTATGGGGCACTAAGGTGACCCAAACGAAATCTTAAGATAGTAGACGATGAATCCAGAGAAAATGTTGATGCATGTTTTCTACTGGCATGCTGTGGAACATATAGACAACATGTCGGGGTGAAGAAGGTGAGATGCAGACATATGGTCCAGATTTTTCTTTTGTTTTAGTTGCTATAAGTCCTGCAGACTGTGCGGAAAAGCCTGTTAGAACACAAGTGTGACTGTTAGAAATCAGACAATCAGATTGTTTATGTGGTCGTCCTAGGGGCGTCATATGTATGTGTAATTGGTTCGACTTTGCTGCTCTGCGTTGTGTGCAACGGTGAATAAAAGTCAAGCTTCGACGTTGATTCAGTTTCTTTTCATCCGGTAAATAGAAAAGCAAAAATGACACTAGCTGAGTTTCCATTAACTCTGAAATCTAGCAAATTGGATTTTTGATAATAAATTATCTTAATGGAAATGCAATAATTTTGAAAAATCGAGCATTTATCGAAAACAAGTTTTTGCGCTTGAAGGAGGAACTAATACATTTACGAAGAACAAGGAGGAGCACGTCTTACCTCCCCCACGGCCGCCAGCAGTCTGAGTGCTCGCGGCACCTCCCCCCACAGCACGTAAAATAAAACAAGAAAAAAACATAGTAAAATGAGAAAACAACATCCTACCTGGTTAACAGACAAGCAAAAATGGCACAGCTGTCCTGAATTTTCCTCCACGTTTCCTCCTAACAAATGTATTCAAAAGAGAAAAGTTAACATAAACATTAACAAAAAATGGTGCGAAAATGGCGCATTAGCTTGTTTAGAGAGGCTAAAATTGACACTGCACGATTCCTAATTTTGTTAGGTCTAGTTACAACAAACTTAGCCTTACATTAACATTACCTGTGATAATGCTAGTGTGAATGCTGTAAGCTGAATTTGGCCGCTGAAGATGCTAGTGCTGATAGATGAAGATGCTGAAATTGATAGCTGAAAACGCTGAAGCTGATAGCTGAAATTACAGAGGCTAATAACTAAAAACACTGAAACTGATAGCCAGCTAAAATATTAGTTAAATGCGAAATTAGCTTAAAAAAATGAAAAAAGCCTAAGTGAGCCAAAACAGCTAACATCCAGTTTAAATACAGCTAACATGCAGCTTGAATATTAGCCAAACTCCAAAATATCCCCAAAAACTGGAAATAATCCTAATTAGCCAAAATAGCTAGCATATAGCTGAAATATTTGCTAAATGCCAAATTAGCCTAACAAACAATAAATGCCAAAATAGTCCAAGACGCTAGCATAATGCCATTATAACTTTCAACTTTACCACTCTCTGACTCCATATAATTTAAAGTTACAACTAATTGTTGCAAAAGCCAGCAGCCCCGGTACGGGTCTATGACATTAACAATCGTTGCGCACAACATTTCAGAATAGATGCCCTCTTTTGAAACCTTCTGCTGTTTCTGCGTCTCCTCCCTGAAGCAATGATTGCACATCTTGTTTTTATCTTTGCTGTCCCATCTGCACGTTTTTTACACAATCAATTCAGCCCATAAAGTCCACCTTTGCTTTATAGACTCATTAATAGGGATGCCAAAATAAATCACCTTAAAAATAACCACTAAATAAATTTCTGGTGAGAGTAGTGGTTATCACGTGATTGCTTTTCTTTATCCTTTAGCCTCGTTCAGCTTGCTTCAGTGAGGAAGGTAAAGCAGGAAATGTTCCTCGTTCAGACCACCACAGTCGGCCGTCAGCTTGTCATCTGGGTGTCAGTCTAGCTCTGTGTGTTTGGATCATCGTGTTCTAATCGGTGCCTGGCTGCAGGGGTGCAACTCCCGAAGTCCTGTGTGATTGGAGGCTCGTTGTAGTGAAATGAAAGTGCTTTCCTTAAACCCCTAACGTGATGTTGATGGTTCTTCTTGGTCATCTTGGGCAGGGCGAGCGTGTTTGTGAATGTCAGGCAACAGAGCGCCTCATCCTGCGTAAATAGGATTCACCAGCAGAGTCTCATCTAGAACGTCACCTGAGATGTGTTTTGACATGAAAATGTGGTGGATAAAACCAGAGGAAGCTGCAGAAGCGGCAAGCGAGGCGACCTGCTGAGAGGTGTTGGCATGGCAACCAGCTCCACTGCAGAACCAAGACCAATCATTTAAGCCGGGTTGAGCAAGCTGGTCAAAAGATCAATCGATTATGTTCTGGATTATTTTTATTCTGCAGTTTGGTCAAATAGAACACCAGAAATCAGTACAACATTAGAACAAAAGCAGACTGAACGCACTATGTGTCTTATGTGTGTTATAACCTAAGCATTACATCACATTAAAGAAAGCTTGAGATGTGAGGATCAAATCTGTAGTAAAATCCATAAACCAGCCTTCCTTCAGCTTCTTGGCTCATTCAGTATTAATAGTTAATAGTTTTACCTGCAGATTCCCAACAGATCCTGCATGATTTTCTTCCAAACACATTTTTTCCTCCATGTATTTGCATATATTCAGCTCTAAGGACACACTGCTCCCACTCAATGTTATCCAATGTTATTCATTTGGAGTGGGAATGTTTGGTTTGCTGTCCTGGCACTTTATGTCTGCAAGATTCCTGTACAGAAAGGGACAGTTTTCAAGTAAAACTAACAGTCATCTACAGGTTTAGTTGGATATATGCACATATATCCTTTCACTAAAACAAGACTCTGCCTTCCTGTTTTTTTTTTTTACCGTATCGAACCCTAAAGCTTTTCCTCTCAGCTCCTGCTCAGAAAATGACTTGCATTTTAAGAAGATACCCCCGTCCCAACAGACGGCCCATTCTACGGCTTGAGTCCGGAAGCTTGCTTGTCGTCTGATCACGACCCCCCCCCCAATACCAGCTGATTACAGAGCTGGAGTCCATCAGACCAAAGGGTGCTGTGTGGTGTCCCACCAAACCCCCCAATAAGGTGTCTTAGCGTGCAATGCGGTCAATGAAGGAAAGAGCGGGTCATCTCCATCCATTTGCTGTTTTATTTACTTCCCCCTTGTGCTATATTATGGGGTCCAGATGACCCAAGCCGTTCATTGAAGTGTTTTCTGTCCCATGCCAAATGTGGATGAAGGGGGGACAGGATTTAATGTCTGCCATGGATACCAGTGAAACTCAAAAATCATAGAAAAAAAAGTTCCAGACGCTGTCTTGTGGTGTCCAGATAACCCCCCACTCCCAAAGTCAATATACCTAGGATAGCACAAGGGTTAACCCCTCCGCTCTCCTAGGCTTGTTTGCTTTACAAGTGGGGTCATCTGGACCCCAGAAGACAGCGTCTGGAACTTTTTTCCCAATGATTGTCGATCTTTACTGTGTCCAATGACAGACATGAAGTCTTGTCCACCTTTGTCATGGAAGGGCTAACACCTCAATGGTGGGGTCATCTAGACCCCATAAGAGAGCACGAGGGTTAGAGGATAACACAACAGGACAGTTAGAGGCCGATTCCACTCTCAGCCCAGATTTTAAAAATGAAAAAAAAAGGGGGGTGGCCTGAGAGGGGGAGGTGTGATCTGTGATTGACAGGGAGGTTAGCTTAAGGTCCGGTAACGTCTTCAGTATGGAGAGTTGTTGGTTTCACCACAGAACTTTCTGTGGAGGTTAAGGATTTTTCTCCTCCATCTTCTTCTGAGGCTCATGGTACAGAACGAAGGCGACCCGTATCTAAGTGGTAAAATGGCGCTAGCATCATAAGCTAATAAAGGCTAACGTAGTAAGCAAACAATCCCGAGTGAAACGTTAATTGAGAATCCATCACCAGGAAGGAGTTCTGTGGATTCATTTCAAATCATACTTCACTACTGTTGTCTAAGTTCAACCGAAGGCAAAACACCTATGAACCATGCTAAAGCTAACACGCTAACGACACACTGTTACAGAATCAAAGATGGGCGGGGCTTTTATACTGGAGCTCAGAGCTCGATGACCTAAAACTTCTGAAATGACGTAGGACTTGCACTTGTTGACCAATCACAAAATCCAACTGTAATACCTTGTTAGAACCTATAGCGGGCAGCAGACGGTTATAGACCATAATTTTAGGAATTAAACAAGTTTATTTTAAATTGTCAAAAATCTGGCAACAGACAGTACTTGTAAGCAGGGCTGGGTATCAATGGGTACCTCATGATACGATGCGATACACGATATGTGGTTCATGATATTGATGATATCGCAATACTGTGATAATTGGTAAAACAGCCTCTTTAAATCAAATTAAAAGATGGATACTTGGTGAGAACCCATCGAAAATAAGGACTAAATGTCATGATATATCGCAATATCAATATTTTGCCACACCCCTACTTTTAACCCTTGTGCTATTCTAGGCATGTTTACATTAAAAGTGGGGTCATCTGGACCCCACAAGACAGCGCGCTGTTTTCAAGGAATTTTTATCTTCACCGGTGTCCATGGCAGACATGGCCACCTTTGTCATGGGAGGAGTCACACATCAAAATAAGGGTGGGGTCATCTGGACTCCATAAGAGAGCATGAGGGTCCAAGCCCCATTTATACAGGTCAACAGGCAAAAAACGTTGATTTACTGTTTAGTTATCCATTTAATGGGCCTCAATGCTGCCATTCAAAACCTTTTTTGGTATTTTTTACAACCTGTTTCGGTTTATCTTGAAAGACATTTTGTTTTATTCCAAAACACTTAAAAACAGAAAGTATATCCAAAAATAAGAAAATCTTTTAAAGTAACCATTGCACATTCTTCCTCCCACAACGCCTCAAAGATTTGAAAACTACTTGAAAAATTCCACACATTCAAGTCTCAGACACTTTAATTTGCTTTTAGCTTAACATCAATATTTCAGTTTGTATGTTTCAAGTTGTTTTGTTTTGGTTTCAAATCTTTATGGCCTTGATTTGGCTCCATATCTTTTTGCTATTTCTTGTTCAATCGTATCTTTTTTTTATAGCGCTATGGTAGCAAATTATTTTCCAATTGTGCAATCAATTAAACTTCTGTTCACTCGTTCATACAGTCATGAAGGAATTAAAAAAAAGATAAAGGTAACATTTCTCATTTTTGAGTCAACACAAATACATCTAACACACTAAAACAATTCAGAAATATGACTTTAAATGTAAATAGAAGTTGTGGAGCTCGTCTAAAGCTCCATGTCTGTGCCAAAGAGGCATGAACTGTTCAGTTTTGTTTGTTTTTCACATCAGTCTTCCTTTTACTATCTGTAAACGGGGGTTTTGTATGTCGCTGAAGGGATAAGTTTCACCTACACTATCATTCATGCTAACAAAGCTCCGCCCACACATGTGAGTTGTGTATATGGATGTCCCTCTAGAAGACAACTACCTCAAGCTGAGAAGTCAGACGCCATTGAGGCGAGACATGACTCATTCATGAGGTGATTTATCATATTAAACAGTGCAAGTTGACATTCTTGTCATTTTGTGGTTTTAGCTCCAAAGTTCCCACTGAATCAGATTTCAAAACACAACTTGCCTCAACATGCCCGACGCTGAGTTTTGCTAACATCGAGTTTAGCTAAAGCAAAAATGAAATGAAAAGACTGAAACCGACAGAAACAGGCGTTCTCGTTCTTCTACTTAATAAAATGAGCGCTTAAGAAGAGTTTGTGTCTCTAAAAATCAAAAAAAGTTACACTTTTGCTTTGAAGGAGACTAACTTGTCTCTTTCTTAAATAACTATGCTTAGCTTTAATGGTAAGGGTTCAAATTTGTGACTTTTATACAAAATTGATTTCAGATTTTGTTTGTATGAGTAGATGTGGACCAGCATTTTTTAAAGCCTTAGTCACATGCATCTGTATAGGGGATGACCATAGACTGTATACATAATGGACTGCTCAACCCCTTCCCCCTCACGTTCCAAACAGGAAGTACCCGCAGTTTCCAAGAAGGTCAAAATCTCAAAGAGAAACAGACAGTTATTACTTTTTATGTCAGAGTAATTATTGTTTCTCTGATGCTTCCTTCTTAGCACATTCTTTCTAATCCTAAATTTATAAAAAAATAATGTTTTTTTCTTATTTGTTGTTCAAGTTATAAACTGACCAATCAGACGCCTTAGTAAAAGCATGTGGCCCCACCTCAAACGTTTGATTGACAGATTCCCCAAGCTCACTTCCTAGGGTAGGGGGGTTGTGGACTTTCAAGAACAAGCTCACTCATGCCAAGTAGTTTTAAAGACGTGACTCAGACCGACTCGGACGAATCGCTGTCGACGGGTTGCAATTGATTGCAATATGGCGGCAGACGTATCAGAAAGTGACGGTGAAGGCTCTGGCCTGATTTTGTGAGTTAATGCCTTTCTCTATGGGTGACGTCAACACCTTGATATGTCCAGTAAATGAATATACAGTCTATGGGGTTGACCCATGTGAGTGCAGGTGTGTCTCGCAGTTCCCTTGTGGCTCGTGCGTCCATGAAAATGGAACATACCATTGTCGTGGATGTGGAAAGTGGGTTCTGAAGCTTTTGTAAGGATAATTTAAGCTATCATGGTTACTTTGTACAGTTGATGCAGTCATACTTTGTCCTTATGCCACACTTTTGTCATTAGTAAGGTGCTGCTGCTTGCTGGTTGCGCGGGGTGTGAGCGTGATACGCAAATGCCAGTAGTAGTTCAGGAGGGTTGAAAATTATTAAAAAATGTGTACAACACGTCTGCCTCTCACCTACTTCACCCCTAGTTATGCTATGACTCGTCGCCTGCAGCATACCCATAGGAAAAAATGTCCATGTGCAATATCTCTCTCCATAGCAGGAGTGTTGAACTCATTTTGGTTCAACCTGTATGGGCTCAAGTGGGCGGACCAGTCACATAATAGCAAAACAACCTATGGTCAGCTTGTTATCTGTTGCTTTGTTTTTGTTTCGTTTTTTTCTGCTGGAAAAAATGCTTTAAACAACCTAGTAGCCTAATCAATTACTATTATTTTTAGAACTATTATTATTATCTTTTTGACAACAAACATTTTGGTAGTTGTGATGTCACACCTGATAATTTTTATACCAACTTAACAGCGTTGAGTCTGGCAGGAAACCTAACGGCATCTTACCAATATGTGGCACACCCTTACAAAGAAATGCTGTTTATTTCTTGATCTCCTGTTATGTCCATATTTCGTTTCCTTTTTTCCCCCTAGTGGGGGAAATGTGCATTGCGGCCATTTCTTCAAACAATCATAACTTGCCACAGGAATGGGCTAGAAACTTGCTTTTTTTGTTTCAACATCCTTAAATTTTTTTGCTTCATGACACTGGCCAGGTGTTTGACACCCCTGCTCTATAGCCTTGTTTCCTCTGAGCAGTACAGTCCGGTCTGGTATTTTGAGTATTTCCATCGTAAAATGGACCCGTTAAACAGTACTGAACCTTACCTTTTGGGAAGGCCCCAATTGGTTGTAGGTCCATTACGAACAGTGATGACGACATTAGAAAGTACTAATATAGCACCCATTTAAGCTAACATTTCCAACAGCGGTATTCTTCTTAGCTGCCTGGAATCTTCCTCCAAACAACATTAAATTCCTGTTATACACGATGTACAAAAAGTAAAGGAATAAAAAGACGAGCTGCTGGATGACCTCCATTGTTCTTGTTTTTTTAGCCGTCACGCTACAATAATACACTAGTGGTCTATACCACAAGTGAATGGGGAAAACAACCCGCTCAGTGGAATTAACAGGACCATACCACTCCTTACTAGGGATGGGCTGATATTCCTTTTTTCACACAGATAACCGATATTTTCCCTGTAACTGTGACCGATAGCCGATATTTGCCGAAACCGAAATTTCAGTGTCTAGAATTGTACAAAGTTTAGAGGTTTCCTTTTCTTTTTTTAAATTAGAAATACATTAGCTAGCAGTCCGCTAGCTTTGTTTTAAACATAGCTAGTGGTCCAAGCAGCCGCTTCATGTCACACGAGGCAAAAAGATGGGCAGATGTGGTCGAAAGTGGTTTAAAAAATTTCTGTCAGCGTTGAGAGAAAATTTTGAACGCAAAATCAAAGATAGGGCGAAAGCGAGATGAGGCACATCTAAAAATGTTTGTGCTGCAGTCGCAAATGTCATGAATCAGTCCCCTGTCCCCCCCTCTGGCTTTCAGCGGGAACTATCTCCTGAGTTGTAGCACTTCCTGGTTCTCCACACTTCATTTCCCATCAGCCCTTGCTATCATTCCCAGGAGCTCCACAGCTGGTTTCCATCGGTAATCACTCCAAGCAGTATTTAGACTGAGCATTGAGCCCTGCTCAGTGCGAAGTCTTGTTTGTGCCACTCTTCCTGCATTACTGAGCGTTCTCAACCTGACCTGTTCTTCTGTTTCATCTGCCCCCTTCCCTGACCCTCGCCTGGACCCTGACCACTCTGGGTATTCTCTGATGCCCTCATACTCGTGCTTGACCCCTGCCTGCCTGACCCTGTCTGTGCCAAATAAACCTGCTGCACTTGGATCCAGCCGTCTGTCTGTTTCTGACAGCAAAAATATTTTTTGAAAGCAAAGAAAAAAAAAAATTTTTGAAAACACAAAAGTATTTTTGAAAGCAAAAAAAAAAAGTTTTTGAAAGCAAATATTTAATATTATTATTTGCAAAGTGAGATTTTTTTTCTTAAAACTTTACATTTTGTTTGCGATCTCAAAACTGCGACTTTTGATTGCAATTTGGTGGCACAAAAATCACTCCATAGAGTGGTGGCATACATCGGTTGAAATATTGAATTCAGACTGATATATTTAATCTAAAATTGTGTAATTATGGGCCGATACCGATACTGGCATCTATATATAACGCCCATACCGTACTGGACTGCTCAGTGGAAACCTCTGCTGGCAGAGCAGCAGCTGTAAGGAGAGCTGCCTTAAAATCTCTGATGTAAACAAGCTGATTAAGTCTTTACTGCTACAAACCAAAGGAGAAGACGTTCAGTCTTTGACATGAAACTGAAATCACTTTTAGCATAAACTAATTACTCAGAGGGTTTTCAGATGCACCTGCAGCAGGGATTCAGAGTGAGGAATGGAGTGCGAGTTCAAAGAAGCACAGCTCAGATGTGGAGCCGTTCGGCACTGCAGGCGGAGACACAGCAGAAAGGAGCTGATGATGACAGTCGGGAAGGCAGAGCTTCCGGATCAGCAGGAGGAATGCACGGCGGATGAGCTTATTTTCCAGCAGTTGAGCGTTAGCCGCCTCATTATATTTAAGTTCTCCACTCAGGACTGCCGCGCGTCACTCTTGACATTTTCTCCTTCGTTTTCCTGCCATTGTAATTGCAGAAACTCTGTGAAGTGGATGTGTAGTTTCCCCTTGGGGTTAATAAAGTCGTTTGGCACTGGATGAAATTGTCTTGTCCGAGCAGGATCGCCTACACTTGGAAAGAGGTTATACACCAAATCTGTTGATTGGCAGCAAAGAAGTGAGAATATTATGAAATGACTTCAGAGGAGTCCATGTGGTAATAGAAGTTTCAGACAGAAAAACGAGAGGAAACGACTGAAATCTGAGTAGAGGATGTGTGTTAAAGTCAAGGCCCGGGGGCCGGAACCGGCCCGCCGGGTAATTATATCCGGGCCTCCAGATCATTTTATTGTATTATTATTTAGGGCCGATGTTGTCTTGCGTTTATTTGTAACTTGTATAATTTTGACAAAATATATTTTCATGGAGAGTAAAATATTGAAAGTTATTTTAGGTTTAAGTTGATTTATTCTGGAATAATATTCCTGTATTTTTATTATTCAGAATTATGTTAAAAAGTTATGGTTTTAAAGTTTTAAAAATGGGCTTTTTGGACTATTTTGGCATTTACTAAGATTTTTTTAGGCTATTTTGGAGATTAGCTAATATTTCAGCTACATTCTAGCTGGTTTGGCTAACCAGGATTTTTTTCAAATTTTTTTTTTCTTTTTAGTTTTTTAGGCTAATTTGGCATTTAGCTAATATTTTAGCTGGATATCAGCTTCAACATTTTTAGCGATCAATTTCAGCATCTTCAGCTATCAGCACTAACATCTTTAGAGGTCAAATTCAGCTTACAGCACTCACACTAGTATTATCACAGGTAATCCTATATATCTAGTTCATAATTATGTTAAAAAGTTACAGTTTTAAGGTTTTAAAAATGTAGTTTTAGAGAGTTTAATAAATGTTTATCCTGTTCGGCCCGTGACCTAAGGTGTGTTTTGGGTTTTTCAAATGTTCTTCTGCGGTGCCTTCACTTGAAATCGTACATTCAGACAAGTTCCCTCACAGCTCCATGCAGAACAAATGTAGATAATATAAGAAGAAAAAAAGCATTTACTATATTATTTATTTAGATCTCCCGTTGTCTCTGGTGTCTTGTTAATACAGGCAGTGCCAAAGATTTCCACAGGTGTTTCTGTGACAGGCCACCACTGAACCTCATCCCTGCAGCTGCTCTGCAGAGAGGCAGCGAGCTTTAAACACAACACGGAGCTCAACGCAAACACAGCTGCACTTTTTTCATGCCACAAGCTTACAGTCTGGTTTAAAGAATGACTATCTAGTGCAGGGGTGGGCAACGCTTTTGACTTGTGGGGCACAAAGAGTTCTTAAGTTTGACAAAGGGGGCAGACCAGGAGATTTGGTAATCCATGTCATAAAAGAAATAAATAAAATGGAATTTAGAAGAAAACATACTTCAGTTTAATTCAAAATAAATATACATTTTAAAATAGAACATTTTGGGTTAGAAAATTTTGACTTTTGTTGCCATTTTAGTGTGACTCTCAATATGGGTCAGCAGTCTCCATGACTTATTTTATGTTTGTCCAAGGAGCCACCATGGAGAGATAAAAGAGACACATGTGGATCTGGAGCTGCAAGTTACAGACCGCTGATCTAGAGTGTCACCATTATTGCTGGCTATTAAAAAAAAAAAGTGCATTTTGTGGTAGAAGCACCAAATTTGTCCCAAATGTATCTTAGGATTCAGAAAAACATGTATGCCATGAGAAAACCCATGATTTGAAAATGTATATAATATTATGGCTGAGTTTAAAATATTGATTAATCGGTCTGAACCGATCTAAGTCCTGTAAACAAATAATCGATCCATAAAACTAGAGATCGATCTTTATCTTAAAAAAAAAAACATTTTTCTGTCATATTATTCTTCTCTCACCAGAACCTCTGAGATTTGAAGCACACATAGCGGTAATGGATAGGAAACAAAAAGATTGATAGCAGGTGTTTAGCAACATTTTGAATTTTTAACCAATCAACCAAAACACTGATGAACTGGACATAACGAAAGCCAGATGTAAGCTTTGCAGCTAAAAATATATCTACCTATCTTAAAGATGACCTTAGTATTTTTCTAGAAATATAACATCTAAATGAGTGAAACTGTTTAAAAATCAAATTGAATGAATTGAGAAAAAGTGTAAATCGATTCTGGGAATTATTGTTGATACCCAGACCTCTATAATATACATTTATTTATTCATTTCTAGAGCCCCTTCCACCAGCAGCCAAGGAAGCCCAAAGGGATGTACACAAGAAAAGCAAAATTCATTATATAATCATAAAAAAAAAAAACACTGAGATTGAAACCAACATACTAAATAAGAAGCTAGGTGGATACTACAGATATGATAGTATTCTTTAGGTACCCCTCAGGTTTAAAGACTTGTGCATGAACAGCACATATTGTTGAGACGTTTTGACCAAGATTACGTATAGAAAACGCCCCCATGGATGTGAGGAGATTCCAAACAGGATAAAGACAAAAAGGGCATCATGAAGAGGAAGGAAGAGAAGTTATCTTCCCTTTTTAACAGCATTATAACTTCTTATAGTGAGGCTCCATGAACAAATTTCACGAGTGCATAACAACTCAGTTCTCAGTAAATCTCTGTTTGTAAGCATGTTGTCAGGAGAAGATGTCACAGAACAACAAAAGCTTTGGTTTTCACACAGTTACATGTTTCCTGGTCTGTGACAGAGTATGAAGTGCATACCTGAACAGGCAACAGCTGTGACAGTGATGTCTGAAGATTGTTGTAAGACAGCATTCAGAGGAAATGACTGAGTCTCTTAATGCTGCATTTGAAGCTCAAACGTAATGGCTCGGGTATCTGGTCCGGATGTCTCCTGGACGCCTCCCCAAAGAGGTGTTCCAGGCATGTCCCACTGGGTGGAGGCCCCGGGGAAGACCCAGGACACGCTGGAGAGACTATGTCTTTGAATTTTGAAAGCAATTCGGACACCATGCTCACTACTTTTCTTTTGTTTTTTCTAAATGGTGGATATGACATCACATATTTCATGAAGTAAAAATCTAACAGCTGTAGGGCGGTCGACCTCTGATTGGAAAATTGGAGGTTTGATTCCAGCCATGTGTTGAAGTGTCCTTGGGCAAGACGCCGAACCCCACATTACCTCTGGTAAGGTTGGTTTATCAGTGTGGACGCTTTTATTGTGAAAATCTCAAAGCTAAACTTCTGCTGTGGAGCCGAGGAAAGAAGAGGGGCTTCTATTCTGGATGTTAGCTTTGGCTAAGCCCCGATCTCACTCTGTGTACTCTGTAAAGTTTGTCTTTGCAGTTCATCTGTTTGAAAAAGACCCCCCCCCCATCGCAAACATACACGCGTGTACCGCACATGCATGCACAGCTGATGTGTCCGATCCAAGCTGTCTTCTCCATAACTAAACAAACAAGGAAGTTTTAAAAAGTGCAATTCCACCAAGAACCACTAGAGGCAAACGATAAAAAATAAATAAAAATCTAAATAGTTTTAGATTTTTTTATGTATATTTTATATTATTAGAGATCAAACTTGTACATTTTTAAGGACGTGAGTTCTTTTTTCGTTTTTTTATTTTTTTGTGTTGGCACAGGGTTAAACTTAACTTCGTGGCGCCCAATTGCTGTTTTCGAACCTTGTGGAGGTGGGCAGAGCACTCTCCCGTTATGGTGCCCTCCCACTCCCGGCTCCGTCTCAGCGTTCAGAATCCTCAGAGAGACATTGGCGCTAGTCCGTCTGTGGTCTGACAGTTACAGGGAAGAGCTCTCGGTTCGTATGATGTTTGATTATGCTGCCTCTTTCCAGCTCACAGTCAGGAATCGTGTGTGTTTTTGTGTGAGTGTGCATCTGTTTGTGCATGCAGAAGTGTGTTGCCATGGCAGCATGGAGAAAGGAGCATTAAAGTGAGGCTTGTAAGACGGAAGAGAAAAGGGTGACATCTGAGAAGCAATTTGAAGGAATTACATCAAAATATGTATTTAAATACACATTTATCTTTATATATACACTTTTTTGCATATATGTGTATTTTTCCAAATTATAAATATTTCATACATTTAAAAATCAGCCTGTTTTTCAATTTTTTTTGGGATATGCTGCATTTTATCAGATTACCTGCAGCCCTTGAGATCTGGAGTTCTGCTTGTTTTGACTCTGGCCTCTGAAAACAACGGTGCCGCTTCGATAAGATTGTCTTGAACCTGAGCAGTCCCACTGACGGCGCTCAATCCAGAAGCATCTGGCTGCTCCGTGAGGGATTGTTGTGGTTACAAGCAAGAATCATTCATATCTGATCAGTTTAGTCAAAATTACAGAAAAAAATACTTGAAACCTTTTTATTTATTTACAAAAATAACATAAGAAACATGTACGCCGCACAATTGACACAGCAAATTCCACCATGTTCATAAATACCTGAACAAATACAGAAAAAAATTCTTTTACTGTAAGAGTCTGATAGAGGGTTTTTTTGGCCAAAGATCAGAGGTGTTGTTGTAAGATACATATTGTCCTGGTTCTCAGGAGATTTCTAAAGTAGGTCTCCTCTTAGAGGTGCTTTCTCTGCAGTGGAACCTCAGTGGGGCCGGCGCTGCTGATGTCACTTCCTGTTGACAAAACCCAGCTGGTGCAGGTTATCAGCATCAGTAAGTGCAGGGAAATCTATAAGTTTTAAGAATTGCTCATAGATTGCGCTGTGTTTTTGTATTTTGTTTTTCTGTTAAAATTGTCTTGTGTTTTCATTTCATTTGTCTCATTTTAGAGTTTTACAGTATTGGTTTTGTTTTAGGATATTTAACAATTTTAGTCTTTTTCCCGTCTCAAAACGGTGTTAGTTATGCCAGGTTCACACCGCACGTGAAAGCGCCGCAAAGCGGACTGCGGAATCCGCTTCACCTCCAGTTCACACCAGTATTTTTTTGCGACAGGAACTTCCGCTCAGATGTGGTTATTTACATTCTACAATTAATTTGACATCGTCCATCTTGATTTGTTGCTAGCTGCTCTCTACTCTTTCTCGTTGTGTTTTTAGACACCCAAAACCACCCCACCCCCTCGCTCCGTAGTCGGCCCACTACATTGATCTGTGTTTTTTCAGTCACATGACTCCCCCGATTCCTCACAAGCTCTCTGACAGTTCATGATGCTTGTATGAAATTTTTGCTTCCGGATGTGCTGTGGAAATTTCCCAGGAGGAGAGTTCAGTTAAAGAGCACACCAGCCTGTCCGCTGTGCACACACACTCACGGGAACACACACTCACAGCGAGCCTGCAAGGAGAAATGGCATCAGCTGACTCAGAAGCAGCTCAGAAATATCCTAATAATCGAGGAGGATAATTATCATTGAGAGCAGGTGTTTCTTATGGATGAAAATTCTGGATAGAAATGCCGTCTCACACTTATTTGATGAAGGAGGAAGTTAATTTAAAAATTAAATTAGTTTTTAAGACAGAGACAGACAGAGTGACACTCCTCATGTAAAGTTCGCAGTCCATTGTTTTGGATTAAAAAAACTCTATGTTGAGAAAATATCAATCTTTAATAAATGTTTACAAAGCATGAACTGAAGTGTTTTTGATGAGTATTGATCGGTTATGGACATATTTGGCTGCGGGGGTGTGTGGTGAGATGGACACGGGAGTTATTCGTCCCTAAACCCCCACGAATACGGGAAAACGCTGTATTTCCAACTCAACCGTCTGTTTAGCTACAAAAATATGATCACATTTGTCAGTCGTGGTATTTTATTGTGAAAAATTGGTTATATTTTCAAAATTGACCGGATTTTCTCGTGTGTCTTGGCGTAACTTTATGACAAGATTGATGCAGATCGCTCCCAACCACAGAGGACCGCGGCACTTCGCGCCTGGAGAGAAGTACAGTAGGGCTGCCACGACTAATCGATGACTAATCGACTATTAAAATAGTTAACGACTAATTTAATACTCAATTAGTTGTAGCTTTATATTATATGGAGTCAAAGTGTAATAAAGTTGAACAAAATTGTGAGCGTTCAGCACCAAAAAATGCACTTTTTTTTTAACCAAAACTTTATCTTTAGTGAAAAATAGTTCCTTATTTCAGATGCTAAACTCATGTGATTTAATCTTGTTTTAATACCAGAAACTAATGAAGGACAGAGGCTGGACGATTCATTAAAGGTTTAGTAAAGTATCATCTATATAGCTTTATTTTTAGTTAGTTTAGAGCTATAGGTTGGTTAAGATGTGTGTTTTTCCGAGTAGTCGACTAATCGGAAATAATAATCGGTGATTAGTCGACTAGTAAAATAGTTGTTTGTGGCAGCCCTAAAGTACACCATAGGTTAACAAGGATGCTGAATGGAAGCGGCCGCTTCAGCGTGCCGTGTGAACCATGGATTTATGGGTGCTTTAAAGGCATATTTTACCCAGGGTGCACCAGTAAAGTACACTAGTGGTTACACTACACAATGTCTTGAGTTTAGAATAAATGAATGGCATATGCATATGTAAAGTCTTTGCTTGGAGACTTGAGAGTCCTGTGCTGTATCTTCTCTGCTTCAAGGACTGCATTGTTCTGGACAGGCATCTCAGATGTTGCTTCTGGAATCTGCAGAAGCCATTCTACCAGTTTGGTACTAACACACCTGAGTGAACCACAGCTGTCTTGACTTTTTTCCAGTTCTTGTCCCAGCTCGTGATATTTCTTGCTCTCCTCGTGGCCCTTCTCCCTAATATTGCTATCACTTTGGGTTGCCCCTAGCGGTGTGTATTGGCAAGAGTCTTGCGATATGATAAGTATCCTGATATGTGTCTCTTGACACGATACATATCACCATATTTCCCTAGTTTTCAGTACCAATCCCAAGTCAAAACTAAGTAGTAGATGTCTCATAAAAACAAAAAACGCAAGGCTGACTGAACACTTAACACAAGTTGGTTCCCACGAGATCACGTTATTGTTTTAGCTGCTCAAAGAGGCTTAGTGTGCTGCCAACTGGCGGTCGGAAGTTTAGGTGGAAAACAAAAGTAAGACTCTTAAGGACGGTCATAAAAAAGCAATTAAATATAGTCTTGTCAACATTTTAAATTGATACAAGTATCGCCAAACAAAATTTTGCGATATATTGACAATCCGTTTTTCCCTACCCCCCTAGTTGCTGCACAGATCACCTCTGTCTTCTTACCCTTCGTCTCCAGCACTAATATGTCTGCTCTGGTCATCATGTGGTCTGGAAGTCCCACTGGACCATCGCTTGGTCAGTCTCAACTACCTTCAGCGTGGTTTCTCATATAAAACCACCAATCAATGAACTCTGTTCTATGGAATTTCAATGTAGTGTTTTTTATGCTCGTTAAGACACTTGTTTTAAAGCTAATTAACCCTATTTTTAAAGCTATACCTGCTTGTAAATGTGTATGTAAATGGGACTGTGAAGCACTTCGGGCTTTCTAAGAAGGTAGCTAAGTGCAATATTAGTATATAGCATTTACCATTATTTCATTCTTCAGCTTTTATGCTCATTGTAAATGAATGGGAAAGATGCTAACAACCTCCAGAAACTCCAGTACACCTTCAGTTAGAAGCATCAATCAAACATTTAACATCCAGCAGACACAAAGCTTGTTCTACTAGTGCTCAGCTTTTGAAAAAATCTGTTATTTATTTCCTTTATAAATGGCCTCGATGTAAACGCTGCTGGCGGCCGCCTGACGCCCTGCTTCATCTCAGTCCTGCAGCCTCATTGCTCTTACAGATGTTTCCTCTGCATGAGCACCTTTCATTCCCTCTGCCGTCGAGTATTTTACTTCATGAATAAATTTTGTAAGGATGATTTTCCTTCCCGCTTACTCGAACCGAGCAGATGAGGCTCCGAGATGGTAGAGACGCTCGGGAAGTAAAGTGCAACATCAATAATGGAGAAAGCAGCTGTTGGAGTGGTGGCGCATCCGTTTTTCAGTCCGGTCCCTTTTGCAGTTTGGGGGAATGGGACGTTCTGAACTGGCTGTCAGGAACTTGTGCGTCAATGTTTTTGTGGGAGCACGTTGTTTGAACATTTCTACGGGATGGGCCTTGCAATGCCTGGTACATTCTGCGGGGAAGCTTCAATATGCATTCAAAAAACTGTCTTGGTTTGGTTATGAAAACAGTTTCCGTAAAAAATTACTTTCAAGAAGACTGAACAGTTTTTGCGTTGCTTTAAACCTTCGTAATGGATTAGCTGAAGCAAACACATTTTTTACACTCTTTATGCTGATGATACTCTGTTTAGGACAGATCTGTTCAAACTGTTTGCAAAGAGATTTGTTGTGGGAAAAATGTTTGAGTGCCTGACATTCTTTGAAATATTTAAATAACATTAATGCAAATGCAAAAAAATCGCACGCATCATTTTTAGAAAATGCTGGTGGCAGTATGTTATTGCTTTTGTGAAAAGAGCCCGCAGGTCTGTGGGAATTTGAATGCCAGCTATATTTGGCCTACAGGCCAGGCTTTGGACATGCCTGGTTAGCCTGGACATGGAGGAAATGTTAAGCGGGATTTTGTTTCTCATTTATTGCATCTTTGTTTCCTTTCACTGCAGTTCTTTTCAAAGAGTTCATCAGAATCAGTTGATTTTTATTGATCTTTTTTGTCGTCTTCAGCTGTAGTAAGAAGCTTTCAACGAAGACATTTGTTTTGGGCATCCACAGCAATCATGCGAGTACATCATTCACACATTCCACTGGGACAGCACACTACAACACATGGAAAAGAGGGAGACAATGCACTTTTTCACATCAAAATTTAAAATCAAAAGCAATATAATAAATAAATAAAGTGCACCTATTTAACATTCAAAACAACATTTGTCCTTAAATGACCAGAAGTAAAGAATAAAAGTTAAACTATAAACGAAAAATCTGTAAAGCACTTTTGCTTTCCCTAAAAAGATAGATTGTTTTTTATTTTATTTTACCAACAATTTACCTCATATCATAATTTGTAGTCATAGTCCATATTGAGTCATTTTGAACGGTTTAATTCTCTGACCTAAAATGAATCATCTTCATCCAAAACTTCCACCAGTGTAACTCAGAGATAAATACCTGGTACTGACTAGTACTTACATATTCCTTGTATTTCTTCAAGATAATCAAGTGTAAATTAAATATGTGTACAAACAAACGAGTAAACAAGAATGAATGTCAAATCCATTAACATTTTAGTTTGATAAAGTTCAGCCCACTGTTGTTTTTCCACATCAGAATAATCCAAAGTGAACAATATTAGAGCATTCTACCACGTCTTTGCTCAGTCCAAAGTGTTTCCACACATTGGACTGTAATGGTGGTTGATCATGTGTTGCTGCATCACATGTGCTGTCCACTGAGATGGAATTTGGTCATTTTTGCATAATTTGCCTCGGACATATTGATCTGGTTGGATTGTTGAGATAGAACTTGATTAAGTCGATTAATTGTAACACCTCTAATTCCACATTGACAGGATGTAATTCTCATTGAAACAAACCTGATTACCGGGTTTTAGTTACATTTTGTTCTCCATTTATTAATCTTTGCGATTTTGAAGTCTTTTTTTTAAATCTAGAACCGTTTTGCTAAATTGATCAAACCAATATTCAACAATTTAAAAAAAAACTGTTTTTTTTTTAAATAAGAAAATCCTATTTTTTCCAATCACAGTTTGTTTTATTAAAGGGGAAATCATTATTTGTCCTGTCGCTCATGTGTGGACAGAATCCCGAGGATGTAAAACCAACATCCCGTGTTTAAAATGGACGACTGTTTTTGTGCAGACTGGGCTTTTCCATAATAAAAACATGATGAGATTGTTTGTTGTCAGCAGAAGATGGACTGATGTCCCTGAAGGGGGAGCTGCTGCAGATGCATGCTGGGGTCTCCTGCAGTACGCTGCACTCGTGTTGGTGTCACACAGGAAGTGCCCAGGGCTTGTTCCTTTTCTGCAGCGATGTGTTTCCTCCATGTCAGACACTCTCCTCTTATCTCTCTGCGTGTCGTCGTCGTCCTCCTCCTCCTCCTCCTCCTCCCAATAATTGCTGTCTTCAGGAGGACAGCAGGGCGGAGCGGCAGGCTGCACTGCGAGGTGCAGACCATCAGAACAGTCTTTGATCCCACATCTCTTTGAGTAATCAGCCGACTTAAGGACTTTTCTGCTCTTGTGGTCTTTTAATTACACACTCTAGAGCCGGGAGGAGGAGGAGGAGGAGGAGGAGAATGAAGGGATGCTCTGCCTCTGTCTCCGTTCGCCTGCTTCAGCTGTGTTCACACATCGTTCTGCGGTTGGATCAGATTAGAATTTAAACATCTTTGGACACAAAAAGCCTTCCTCCATTCATATTTAACCTGCTCTTTCACTGCACTGCTGGAGAAAACAAAATATGGTCAGATATGCATTATTCAAATGAACAGAAAATACACTGCAGATCCCAGACGTCTTTACACGATGTGAAATTCATAGAGACATAAATTATTAGAGAAACTAGTAAAGACATGTTTGCCCTCTGAACACAGTCGCTTTGTCTCTGTGTGGTCATTGAAAAATCTCCACTGGATGGAGACAGAGCTGTGAAGGAGGGAGTGCACTCTCTGCATTATACAGTTTAGGAATTTCATATTTTACCTAAACACACAGGAATCTATCAGATACCTTTGAGGTAAAATATGGGGATCTAATTCCCATTGAGTCCCATGTTACAAAGTCAGGCACAGTAAATATAATTATTTACAGCATTTTTGAATATATACTAGTTTATCTCCAATTCATGGGGACTGTGGAAAAGAATGAAAATGTGAAAGATTGATTCAAATAAACAAGCCAAAAGAAGAGTAAAATGACTATCAAAAACTCAAATTTTCCTCAGAATTTTCTATCATGTTCTGGTGTTGCTGATTCATAGGTACCTTTCAGTACGTTCTCATTAATACTGTCTGTTTTTGTGTTTCTGCAGCCACAATGAGCGGAAGGTGACCTGTAAGCACCCGGTGTCAGGCTGCCCCTCCCAGGACAACTGCATCTTTGTGGTCAGCGAACAGTAAGTGTTATCAGAGTACCTCACGCGAAGCTGTCAGGAACTTCTGACCTGCACAGAAATAGGACCAGACGCACAGAGTTCTGTGTTGTGGACACACGTTTTTCGAGGTCCAGCCACCTGACATTTTTGACTGTTAGAATAACATCATCATGTGGTGATGGTCGACTCTAAAAAGAGATCGTCAGAGAGCACGCCAAAAAATGTCTAAATATACCTCCAAAATTATCTTTAGTTTATATATATATATGTGTGTGTATGCATGTATACATACATATATACAGACATATATATGTATGTATATATGTATATATATATATATATGTATATAAGTCTGTATATATGTATATATATATGTATGTATATGTATGTATGTATACATATATATATATACATATATATATATGCATGTATGTATGTGTATGTGTATGTATATATATGTACATATATACACACATGAAATTTTGGTGGTGCGCTGCCGAAGCGTATCTCCGCACAGGAAAACGCATCAGAGCCCCCTCCAGAGCGCGGAGGGGAGCGTCCTTTTCTCTCTTCATGTCTCTGCATGGAAAAATGGCATCAGCTGTCTCAGAAACGGCAGAAAAAAATCCTGATATGCCCAAGAAGATAATGGCGGTGGATAATTATCACCCGCATCAGGTGTATTAATTGACAAATGATGAAGCATACGCTTCTGATTTTAAGCCACAGAGAGGAAGAGTTGCGGTCCCGATCTGCATCATAGAGTCAGTCGTCTTCACTGTTGCCTACACTGTCTTTTGTTCTAAATTAAAAAAATATATATATATATTTATGTTGAGCAATACTCTAATGTTCTTTAATAAATGTTTACAAAGCGGCTTTGATGAGTATGGACCAGAAACAGGCTTCCTTTGACCATGGGGGTGGGGGCTGAGACAGGGACTGGGGGGGTTTCCATATTCGCGGATACGGCGTATTCGCGGATGCCTCCATTCCCTAATACTGTAATTTAAAACTATGTTTTTCTAGCAGTGTGCCATGACAGATGGCCATGAGCAAATATTCAATGTCTCCTAATAGATCAAAAAATAAATGACCATAGCCATGATATCAGCTCTGTGTTCATCCAAACAGGTTTTTAGTTAGGAAAATGAAAGATCATAAAATACTTTTTTCTTTGTGTTTATTTGACTTCTATTCAAGACACTTTGATCAGAACGACTGTACCGACATTTTGCCACAACTTTTTATTTAATTGCTCTCATTTTGGAGAACGTTGGCCCTCTTCAACTGTCTCTTCCAATCAGTTTTACTGCATCTCCCATGATTCATTGGGTCAATGTGACAGCATCTCTGACTGCGCTACTGTTAACGGTGATTAGGCACAACAAACACAAAGATCCAACAGTCTATTTTAACTGTTTAAGTTAAACAGACACATTTACTTTAAAACAACGTTAAAATAATTGTTTTCCCCAACAATAAATACAACATTTTGTTAAACTTACATTTTTAATTTAGATAACAAAAGCAAATAAAGCTTTAAAAACATTTACATGTGAGATTCAAGTGCAAATTCAGCCTCAACATTTCAGATACATCAGTCAAGTCTCCCATTTGAACATACAGAGAGTAGAAACACGAGCTTCACAGGTGGAAGATGGTCTCTAGGTGGGTTGGGAAAATACCTACAATAACTGTCAAAGATGATCATCCAGCGGTTGGATCTACAGTGAAACTCCCACCGTCAAATCTGACTCAAAACCGAAAGTTTAGCAAATCCAGAAAAAGACGAACACCAGCTTTTGGCTACAGACCTGAAAGGAGCCAAACTGACACAGATACCATCAAAACCTGTGAAAAAGGTTGTTTTATTGACATTACAGTGCCTGCTCTCACATCCTCACCTTGTGTTTGTGTCACATCTATCAAATGTCATTTGCAGGGGTTTGCCTTTCCATTGACGTTTTTCATTCCATTTTGTCATTCTGTGCTCCTTCTTTTTCCCATTTCCAGTGTAAATTGTGGAAAGTTTGTCCGTGCTGAGAAAGCCCTCCTGGCCAGGTAACGTCTCCGAGGCTTCTGGTCTAACACAGCACAGAGCTTCACCTCTTGGCACCCTTGTCTGCTGCTGTCAGTGGACTAAAACCTGACTGTGTGGCGCTTATTACCTTTTAAAACGAAAACCTGCTTGGCTTCTTAACCAGTCAGCGAGAGGAGGTCAGCGCTCATGTGTGTAGGCTGTGAAAGCAACAAACTCACCTCCAAAAAGTTCATCTGCAGAGTTGGAATAATAGTCATAATGATTTTAGGTATTGAAGTGAAGTCTGATGGGAAGTGATCCCGAAGGCTTACCAGGGCAGTATTTTTGCACAGCACAAATGGTAATTCTTACTATGATGTATTTTTGCCCAATTTTTATTCAAAGTAATGTTTTACACTAAAAATAATAGTGACTTTATATCCCACTCCAACCTTCTTTTAAACAATTGTAAAATTGATCTTTTAATTTAGCCAAAATAAAAAAAAAAACGTGTTATTTTCTTGGACATAGTTTCTGCAGAGCAGTAGGAATTCCTTATAGACTAGATATATATAGCATTACTTTCAATAATGCAAGTGTGAATGCTGTAAGATGAATGTGGCAGCTGAAGGTGCCAGTTAATAGTTGAATATGCCGAAACTGATAGCTTGCCAAGATATTAGCTAAATGCTAAAAACGTAAAAAATGTCTAATTTTTCCAAAACAACTAGCATAATGCTAAAATATTAGCTTAACTCCAAATTACCCTAAGAAACACAAAATGTCTAGATTATCCAAAACAGCTAGCATAATGGTGAAATATTAGCTAAACTCACTGTGTATGTTTTTATTATTTTAAATTTCTGAATTTTAATCTTGTTGCATTTTATGATTTTACTTGTGTTTTATCAATAGATTTTTTTTTTCTTTTTGTAGTTTTTAATTTTTTTTGTACAGCACTTTGAATTGCCTTGGGTAGGAATTGTGCTTTAGAAATTAACTCTCTTGCTTGCTTACTCCAAATTAACCAAAAAACTTCAAGTCATATTTGGTCAAAACAGCTAGCACAATCCTAAAATATTATCTTAATTCCAAATTAGCATAAAAAATTTAAAAATATCTAGATTAGCCAAAAACAGCTAGCATAATACTCAAATTCAATTCAATTCAATTGTATTTATATAGGCCAAAATCGCAAAGGAAATTTGACTCATTGGCTTCATGCAGATAATTTTACAGATGCAGAAAATTAGTCATAATTCATGCTCTGGTTGGTTGGAAACAGTTTTTCTAAAGAAGAGGCAGAAATCTCCTCTGAAATGTTACTTTAAACCATTAAGCAAAGCATATAACCACATGCTGACAGTTCCCAGCTTCACAGCCAGTACACGAGTGTCTGAATCCTCTCTCATGTTAGCAAACTATCAGGCTTCTACAATGTCTGTTCAAACCTCTGTGATGAGTTTGATGTGATGCAGATATTTTCAATATTCACTAATCCGTTGCACAGTTCTAACTAAAAAAGAAAAAACATTAGCATGCATCCACAAAAAACTGCATTCAGTGTTGATTTTTTTGTTTTTTTTTACTTCTGCTGCTTCAAGTTTTACATTTGCATGAAGACTACATTTACTTATACTAAAGATTAGTTTTAGAAACTTTTACCCTCGTTATTTTTATCTTTTAACACCTTTTTGGGCAAAACATAAGAAAAAAACAGCTTTTAAATCTTTAATTATAAACATTTCTCTTTTTAAACTCTCCATTCAGATTAAATATTTTAATAATTTAAGACTTTAAATGACAGATTACTCAAAGGTTTTTACTATTAGCTTTTCAATCAGTAAAAAAAAGCTCCTTTAAATCCGTTTAAAGATTTTCATATATTCAAAGGACACAGTCTAGTGTTTTGTTTGCCAATCCTTAAATCCGGGTAAATGCAGAGGCCTGTCTCTAGGTCATACCGGATAGAATTTAGGAAATTTGGATTCGCCTTCATGACCTTCTGTTTTTCAATGATAAATGTGAATTATGTCTATTTTTTGGCACAAACAAATACGGAAATATAAAAAGAAACTAGCATCTCTC
>NW_023416909.1:57985-64613 GCF_002922805.2 Oryzias melastigma | reverse complement strand
CTTTTAACTCATAAAACATGAAACTTTTTACCAAAGTTTTGCTTTGCATATAAAATCTGTTCTTTTTGGAGGAAGCATTGAGTAAACAAGACGTCTTCAGGTCAACAGGGATGTAAAATAAAATCGATTTTTACTATATGAGTGGTCAAATACCTTGACGTTTGTCTTTAATATACATTCATATTTGATCAGCAGGTATGTAGAGACAACAGAGTACCAAACTGGATTTTGTCCTGCCAGATTACGTTTTTTTTATATACATTTTCATGAGTGGGTGGAAAAAAATCCAGGTCAATCCAGGTTTTCATTTTTACCGCACAGAAATGACTACTTATTTTTCTTTGAAGACATAACTCAATATATTTCAGTGTTTTCGTGGAATACAACACAAATCAAAAGTCTTAACTGTTCTTGTATCATTTATGTTTATTTGTGACATATGTTATGATGCTAACATTATATTATTAATCAAATTAAAAAAATATATGATATTATTTTAGGTCAGTCTTTGTTCTTTTTCTTCAACAAATATATTCAAAGGGAGTTTAAGTGCTATTATTAACCTTTGAAATTTTCAAGACATATTCGCCAAATCCCTATTCTGATACTTGTTAAATGAAAATGAATAATCAATGTTAATGAATACTAAACAAAGTGAATTACTTAGAATACTTTCCTGTTTATTGTAAGTAAAAATAACATATTTTGTAAGGAAAAAAGTTTTTAAAAAATTATTTGGATTTTAATTTGGATCTTTACGCGCTTTTGCATAGACTTTTTGTTAGAAGTGGTTGCTTGAATGTGCCTTTTCAAGCCTGGCGTGAACATAGCAGTAGTCTGATTTAGATTAAAATTGTCAGGAAGTGACTTGATGCAGTAATTAGCCATCTAGTGGTTACCTACAAGTGCTTATAGTCTTAGTTTTTATTTTAAACCAGCATCAAGAAGGGAGTAAAAGAGTTTCCCATTACAAACTACAAGAAATGAACTCAGATGAACCCTTACTTTTCTCGTTCACTGCCAAAAGACTGAATTAACGGTGTTGCACCGTTTCTGGAATCCAGATTGTGGTGAGTATGAGTTTTGAAAAGTTGTTGGACGTTGAAGATGTCCAAACATCAAAGTTTCTGGTACTTTATTGGAGTTTTTATTTTTACTTGACAATTGGAGAACCAGAGTAAAAAGAAATGTCAATTGGTCTCTAGAAAGATGTTTATTGTCTTATGTTATTACCTCTGCCATTGAGGAACATCTGTATGTCTGCGTGATCTGGAGAAAGAGACGGTATGTTTCATGACCCCCATCATTATGGAAGGGGTGATAATGCACCAGTTCTTGTTCACCTTGTTCACCAGAACCAACAACAGTTTGACTGAACCCAAAACACAAAGATGTCTCTTTTTAATTGTTTTGTAGTCGGCTTGTTGACTCTTTTTACTTTCCTGTTGTCAGTCACACACCTGAAATTTCTTCCTGGGGGAGGGGTGAGCTGCAGACACAACCGCGCTCGGGACCCATTTGGTTATTTAACCCCCTAATCCAACCCCTTAATGCTGGGTGTCAATCAGGAAGGCATTGAGTCCCATTTTTAGTCTTATGTATGAAGGATTGTGACTCATGACCTACCAGTATCAGGTCAGACGTTGTACCACAGAGCCACTGAATTTTGATCGCCTCTCTCTCTCTCCGTGTGTTAGACCGGCCTTGAAGGCCTCAGATGACAGCAGCAGTGAAAAGAAGGAGCGTCCCATGAGCACCATGAGTGAAGCCTCCAACTACACCGGCGGCTCCGATTACAGCACCTTCCCTGGAAGTCCAGCCACCGCCTCTACCACCACCACCACCACCACCTCTGCTTCCTCTGCACGGGTCTGTCTCTGCAACATTTTACCACTCATAACTGAGCTTCCTTCAACATTTTGTCCCCACACGTTGATAACTGGCTGCTTTTGTCATCTGTTCACTCTTTGCAGCTGTCAAGGTCATCCAAAAAGATCCACAACTTTGGCAAGAGATCAAACTCCATCAAGAGAAACATAAATATCCCAGCAGTCAAGAGTGGCTGGCTTTACAAACAGGTAAAGGCCAATATCTTGTTTTATCAAGAACCAGGATAGTTCTGTTTACGACTAAAGCGATAAAAAAATCTGAATTTGTCTCATGACACAAGAAATGGTAATTTATAGTTTAAATAAAGGAGAAAAACATCTCCAGTGGTAGCAGGGGTTCTGCAGATCAGCCCAGAATTGAGGATTTTTTTATACCATGTGATGTTGCCATGATACCATGCAGCAAAGCACTGACTTAATGCCAGCATATCTGTTAGAAGGGGGTAAGGCCTGGTCTGTTGGTTAGAAACTGGTTCCTGATGTGACGGCAAATCTAATCAGCACAAAGAAATGTCATTAAAGTTTTCACTTTATGGGATATACATTCCAAGGCCGTAAAGTTGCACACACCAGTCCTTTTCATGGACATGTGGAAGTTAGGAACATGTGATACACAAAATGTCTCAGACTACGGTCACCCGTTCCAAAATGCCACAACCCAGCAACATAGATCGCATCAGTCCAAATTGTCTAATGATTAGCCACTTCCAGACTGCCATCTCCCTGCCCCTGTGCTGCCGTCCCACTACCACTGTCCGATTGTTAGAAATTCTACTGTTGACTTGGGCGGGTGATGACCAGATATCAATCTGGCGATCCCGGTCCTAATGGGGAGACGGTATTGATGCAGATACTTCATCATGGCGTTGATAGAACCACAGTGACGAATTGGTGCTGAGAAGAACACGGAGAAGACTGAACATTGTGCTTTCAGTTCTAGTCACAGAACAAGAGCAATGTGCACGAGAAGGTTGAAGAAGAAGGTATTGGGTTAGGCCGTGGTTGCAGTGCAGAGTTTTCTTGGACAGTGCTCAAAATCTGAGTTGTGAATGACCAGTGGTGCAGAATAGCCAGGTTTTTACATACCCAATCGGGCATTTATCAGCTGGTGGCACTTGATATGGACGGCAGCCACCCGTATACATTTACACGACGTCCAATCAGAGCTGCTGCCGCCCTATGGCTGCCCAGCTGTCGCCCAATTTAATAATAGTGGTCGTCTCTGCCTGACTGCCACCGTCTATATTCATAACCACACCCATGATTTTCCTAAAAATCGGTTGACGGCATGAAATCTTCGAGCAGTGGCAGTTGTATTTGTGACCGTAGCCTTAAATGGTAAATGAAGTATCACTTTTTTACCTTCCTCGAAGGTCCACAGCGCTTTACAGCCATAGACCCATTCACACATTCTCACATTCTCACACTCATAGTGGCTCCTCTGCCGAACACTTGCACCAACCTCCCACCAGAGGCAATGTGAGGTTCAGTGTCTCACCCAAGGACACTTGGACACATGGGTGGGCAGGGCGGCAATCTTCCAATCAGGAGTCGACCGCCCTACTGCTGCGCCACAGTCTTAGTATCAGTGGCTGCTACTTCTATCCCTAATCCTTTCTAGAATGTGATGGTTCTTATACCAGTTTGTCGTCCCACTAAAGTGAACTTCTATCCTATAGGAGGAATGTTTAAGCAGAGCTGTTCATCGTTGGTCCACAAAATCTACCACCATACTTGTTTTTCTGCTACCTTTGACCAAGTTGCTGCTAAATCAACCCAATAGTCCTCTCTTTTTTAAATTTTATAGTAAAATACTACACAATGGGTCTGGTTTACTAAAATTCCAAGATGTGCTAAATTGCTTACATACGAAATTAGATTACATGTATTGTAAAATGTTTAGCACATTCAGAACATGCTTGCACTTCTGAAATTCATATCTTATACGTAATTTAAAATCTTTCGCAATTCTGCGACTTTTCAGCTCCATAGAAATGCACGTTGAAACCTATGCATTATTGGTATCAAAATGTTCAGCACGTTCAGGACATTCATTCATGTACTTTTGATATTCATACATTTTACGGTTTTAGAAATTTTATGTAATTTTGGCAATTTTTCAAGAAATTCTTCAAATTCTTTGTGCAAAGAAAGTTTCAAAGGAAATTGCAATATTGGTATACAAACTTTCAGTACATTCAGGTCATTCATTCATGTACTTTTGGCATTCATACTTTCAAGGCATTTTAAAATCTTACCCAATTTATGTGATTTTACAAGAAATTTATAAAATTCTTTGGTACTTTTTGCAATTTTAAGTCCTTTAGCAACTCTAGCATTTAGCCAAAAAGCTTTAGTGCTACAGCTTAAGCATTTCCAGCAAATCCTGTCTGCAATTACAGTAAATATCTTCAACGACCACATTCAGCAAAAAGCATTCACACTAGCCTTATCACAGGTAATGCAACTTTTCTAGTTCGACTTTGGAGGCATAAGTAAGCTATTGATTTAGCCTGAGATTGCACACAATGATGTTGAAAGAAATGAAACATCTGCACCGCTAGGGAGGATCAAACTTCTTTTGCATGTGACGACTGTTTTCTGTGAAGCTCTGAGGCGGGTCGTCCAGGCCAGTACCGCCTTTGCTCTGCAGCTGATCAGCCTGTATCTATGCTGATGATGGACAATAATGCCTCACTGATCCAAGATGGGGTACAAGTGGAGGTCAGGGCTCCTATAACGAATGTCTTTCTATCTACAGGTATTAAACCTGTAGTTATTTTATCTGGTTGTTCAGTCAATCACAGCCTGGAATTTTATGATCTAGCTAACAAGTTTGTTAAAACCAAAACAAAATGTATGTGATAGATATTAAATACCAATGTCAGCTTAGCAGGCTATTGGAGTATAACTGTGAAGTGATGACACAAATTGTTTGTAAGCCGTTTTGTGGTAAGTGGTGTGTACTATTTTTGCACTTTCTACCTTCTCCAAGAAACAACGTGTTTGACGATCTATAATCAGATCAGGTGTTGATAACTGATTGTGTCAGTCGTGCTTTTAGCTCATTCTCACATGTGATAAAATGACCTGAGATCTGCTGCTAATTTAGGGAGCTGAGACGATACAGTATGTCTTTGCTCCATAGCGATAGGTAGAAATGTGTGTGTTGTTATTGCTCTGTTACTGACAGAATGCAACTTTTGATCCTCCAGGACAGCAGCGGCATGAAGCTGTGGAAGAAGAGGTGGTTTGTTCTGTCAGACATGTGCCTCTTCTACTACCGTGGTGAGAACCTACAAACACACACAAACTAGTAAAGTTTCAGGCCTGAGACAAAAATGTAATTTCTCCAAATGGACAAATAGTAAAGAGACTTTAAGGTAAAAATACATTTGATAAAGAAGAGTGATGGTGACTGATGGTGTGATGACATGAGGGGGCAACGATGTATTCAACTCTGGGTTTCTGTGTAAGGATTTAGTAATAACAAAACCAGCACGATTTCTGAGGGAATAGACAAACCTGCTTGTTAGGATCACACAACTGTATTTTACACCGTTGAACTGAATTGTGGATAACGTTTAGCATATTTGTACCATAAAGGGGTCAATAATGAGTTGTGCTAAATATGCTACAGATGAGAAAGAGGACAACATCCTGGGAAGTATCCTGCTCCCCAGCTTCCACATCTCCATGTTGTCGGTGGACGACCACGTCAGCAAGAAATATGCCTTCAAGGTAACCGGATCAGAGTGTTCGTTGCATGACGTACACTGAGACTGACGGTAGGAAGAATGTGGTAATGTCAAAAATGAGAATGTTTTATGTCTCCAAAGGAAAGCTACTGTTAGCACAGAAAATAACTGCATAACATTGATTTGCGATGGACATTTATTTATAGTATTTTCATGCAAATGTACACAAATTCAAAGTGTGTTTCGTGGTGCCAAACCGGTGATTCAGTTGTTGGTAAGGTTTGCCGAGTGTTGTCATTTGTTTATATGTCATTTTCTTGTGTTGTTGGCTCAGATGTTCTAATAAAGTTTTTTCATGCACATGTTAACAGGCCACTCACCCCAACATGCGCACCTACTACTTCTGCACGGAGACGGCGAAGGAGATGGAGGTGTGGATGAAGGTGATGACTGATGCTGCCCTCGTCCAGTCCGATCCTGTCAGAAGGTTGGTGCTCCTCTCAGTCAACCCTCCCCTCGAAGGCTTTAGCTGTGCCCAGTAAATTCAAATTAAATGGTAAATGGTAAATGGCGTATACTTGTATAGCGCTTTCTACCCTCCTTCGAGGGCCCAAAGCGCTTCACAGTCACAGGACTTTTGAGAAACAGGACTCTGGATACCTGAGACTTGAAGTTTAAACAACCTAACCTATCCGTTGTCTGTATTTGAGAACCGGACTGATAGAAGTTAGTTTACCTATGGGTCCAACCCAAATGGGTCCAACCCATATGGGTCCAACCACATAAAGTCAATTTCAATTTTTTTTTAAATTAATAATGCCTTAATGTTGGAACCAGATTACATCAGCACTATGTTTGGTCTGACCTGGTCAATTTAGTGTTTAATGGCAACCACTTGTATCAAGATCTTAAAATGTTGGTACTAGATCAAAGACTTCAAGTGGTCCAAAAATTCAAATACTCAGACCGGACACACGTGGTCAGCTTAAAGTCAACCAGAGTTTGTTAGTGGTGCTAGTGGTGATAAAAAGAGCAATAAAT
>NW_023416909.1:42863-57706 GCF_002922805.2 Oryzias melastigma | reverse complement strand
ATACATGGAGGCAAAACAATAGCCTAGACTTTTGAGAAACAGGACTCTGGATACCTGAGACTTGAAGTTTAAACAACCTAACCTATCCGTTGTCTGTATTTGAGAACCGGACTGATAGAAGTTAGTTTATGGGTCCAACCACATAAAGTCAATTTAGACGCCTTTTTTTTTTAAATTAATAATGCCTTTATGTTGGAACCAGATTACATCAGCACTATGTTTGGTCTGACCTGGTCAATTCAGTGTTTCTATTGCAACCACTTGTATCAAGATCTTAAAATGTTGGTACTAGGTCAAAGACTTCAAGTGGTCCAAAGATTAAGATACTCGGACTGGACCCACGTGGTCAGCTTAAAGTGAACCAGAGTTTGCTTCCCCTGATAATCTGGAACAAAGTTTCAGTCTGAAAATGCGCAAGTGAACCCTGGTCACTTTCATGTGGAGCTTTGAGCTAGATCCCAATTAGCCAGATGCCATATTAGCCCAAAAATATCTAGACCATTGCTTAATTACTAGCCAAAATAACCAGTGATGTCCCGATCCGGTTTTTTTGGGCCCGATCCGATTCCGAGTCATTGGATTTTGTGGATTTGCTGATTCCGAGTCCCAATCCGATACTTTTGTAACACATTTAAAACATAAAGAAATTGAAAAAACAGGTTTGTTTTCTCCCTTATTTTTATGTCATTGATCTTCTTTTATCATTAAAAACTTAAATAAAACACTTATATGAAGTATCTTAATAAACAAGTAAATATAGAGCAAATATAATGTAGGAAAAAAAATACAATTTTCTTGTTATATAAGTGATCATTAGTCATGTTAGAAAGTTCAGTGACTTTATATCACAAACTCCACAATAACTACTCACCCCTCATTTTGTCACGTTGTCTTTGGTCACAGACTGGACAAACTGAAGGTGGACCCACAGACGCCTTTAGAGCTGAACAACATGCTGAACCACAAAGTCCTGACGCTGCCGGAGATCCAGAACAACGAACGCAACAGAGAACCGATGAGACAGCACTCCCTCTCACAGCTGGACTACAAACGGCTGAAAGAAGAAAAGCAGAACTCCAAAAGGGAGTACTACACGCTACAGAGAGACGGAGAACGCTACGCCGTGAAGAAAGATGGAGTCAGCTACATGCTCCAGAAGGACGGAGACCGGTACCTGCTCCACAAAGACGGGGAGAAGTTCTTACTCCGAAAGGACGGAGAGAAATACTCCGTGCCGAAAGATGGGGAGATGTGTCCCAATCACAGAGACCTTAAGAAATGTGGCGTTCAGAAAGTGGACAATAAGTACACGGTTATACCGTCAGAGGAAAAGTATGCTCCAGAGCAGCACCTGCTCACAAAGGACGGAGGAATGTATGACCTGCAGAAGGCCAGGGATCAGCCCCCACTCCACCAAGACGGACAGAAGCTGAGGAAGGATGTGAAGAGACAGCTTTCACTGAGGGAGGGGGAGAGGTGCACCATGAGGGAGACCAACAAGTACGGCACCATCCATGTTGTTAACAGGTACGGCAGCATGAAGGAGGTGAGGAAGTACTGCACGCTGAGGGACGGAGACCGATACGCCCCTCTCACGGACTCGGAGAAGTGCGCCACACTTTGTCATGCGGATAAGTACGTCTTACAGCGAGACCTGCGCAAAGACAGGACGCTGTCCCACAGCAGCAGCATGAAGCTGCAGACGGCTCCGGACGTCCCAGCCACGCCAGCTCAGAGCCAGGCCAAGAAACCCCCGCAGACCGACAGCTTAGGGTGCTGGCCGGAGGAGCCAAACGAGAACGTAGATGGACGCCTGGCCAAGCCCACCGAGAAGAGCCCGGCTCCGGTCCAGGAGCTGGAAAACGGTCTGTCCAGAACCAGCTCTGTGCAGCGGCTGGAAAACTTTAGCAGCACTCTCAGGACCAAAGGAGGGGACAATGACGCGAGGAGGTGAGGCTAACCTTGTAACGTCAAAACCTTTGTTAACCAGAAGAAATCTTTACTTCCTTAAAGCAAGGGTGAATCATAAAAGGTGAAATTCTACAGTATGAACAGATTATAATGCAATTCAAAGCTTTACCGAAATGATTTAATAACTGATCCTTCGTTCATACTGGGAATTTAAAAGGCGTTCTAGAACGCACATTCTTGAGCCTGTGGTGTTCACACTGGACAGGAAGGGAGGGGCTTCTTCTTCCTCTGTTTCTTTTCCTACTGTTTACCAGTGCATGTCTGCCCCCTACAGTTGGAAGAGGCTTGTTGCAAATTTTCAAATTGACGCATATCCTCAACTTTTTCTTTCACAGCTCTATTCCGATTTGTGACAGACGTGATTTTAAGTAATTCTAGCCGTACACAAATTATCCATTGATCCATGCATATTCTATAACAGGGGTATTCAAATCCAGGCCTCGAGGGCCGGTGTCCTACATGTTTTCCAACCAACCTTCCATTGAAGCTCCTTATTGGCTAAACATACCTGATCCTGGAAATTAGCAGCCAATAAGGAGCTTCAATGGAAGGTTGGTTGGAAAACATGTAGGACACCGGCCCTCGAGGCCTGGATTTGAATACCCCTGTTCTATAACTTCGCCATCCCTTACGGCACGTGTCAAAGTCACGGCCCGGAGGCCGGATCCAGGCCATCGAGATCAGGGTGCTTCTGAAGGACTCGCACCACACATTTGGATCGGTGCACTCATGATGGAGTTTCATGTGGATCGCTCCTCGGAGGCCGTCTGAGGATCGATAACTCTGTAGAGCAGATGTGTTAAAATCAAGGCCCAGGGGCCGGATCCGGCCCTCCGGGTAATTCTATCCGGCCCTCCAGATCATTTTGTTTTATTGTTGGCCCGATGATATCTTGTGCTTTTTTCTAACTCGTATATAATTTGACAAAATATATTTTTATGGAGAGTAAAATATTGAACGTTATTTAAGGTTTAAGTTGATTTATTCTGGAATAATATTCATACCTTTTTATTATTCATAATTATGTTAAAAATTTACAGTTTTGAAGTTTTAAAAATTGGCATTCTGTTACCTGTTTGGACTATTTTGGCATTTACCAATATTTTTTAGGTTATTTTGGCGTTACGCTAATATTTCAGCTACATGCTAGCCGTTTTGGCTAATTTAGGCTTTTTATTTTTTTTTTGCTATTTAGCTATTTTTACAGCAACATGCTAGCTGTTTTGGCTAACCCAGGTTCTTTTCTTTTTTTTTTTGTTTTTTTAGGCTAATTTGGCATTTACCTATTATTTTAGCTGGCTATTACCTTCAGCGTTTTCGCTATCAATTTCAGCATCTTCAGCTATCAGCACTAGCATCTTCAGCGGCCAAATTCAGCTTACTGCACACCCCAAACCACAATGATTCATTTCTTCTCATGATCAATTTTCAAACAGTTGGTACTTCCATGGATAAAAGGGACTCCATCCATAGATCCCTATTAAATCGGGATCCCTGATTGGCCAACCTGGTTTAACTTTCACCATCTCTTCATTGGCTGCATGTTCTGTTCTTATCATCTTTGTAGAAACTTGCGAGAAGCCCAGATCGCACATACTGGTACGTTTACATAGAAACAAACGCAGAGACCAACGTACCAGCACAAAAAACGCAAAGGCCAAACAAGCAATCTGGAACTACACATTTCCTTCTCCAGTGGATTCAGTTAAACTCTTAGAATCAAAGACCGAGTTTAAAAAACCGTCCATCTCGAACTTGATGAAGCTGATCCATGATCCATGTGGAGGAATGCTGAGTCAGCAGTTTAGTCACAGTGAGGACTTTGAAGTGTGTGATTTGTGTGTCACTTTAACTGGATTAAACAGTGACGGACACGAAGAGAAGACAAACTATTCTATTTGGATGTTAAACTGCACATTTTTGTGACTTTGTGAGATCCACCTCCCTTCCTGAAGTCCTTTTTGGGTCGACTGAAAGTTGTGGAAAACTGTTGTTGTGAGATGGTTTCCAACAAAGAACAGATTCAACAACTATGGAGTTTGGTAGAATAAAGGGAGTTCAAATAAGTGTGGCTTGTCAGGATTGTTGTCTCTCCAAGATTAATAATTCTTGGTGCTTCAGAAGATGCAGGCTAAACGTGTTTTAATAATTACTCTCAGGACGACTTTCTCTTCTTTCAAAAAACATGTTTTACCTAGGATTAACTCTGTTTTTGTCTGTTTTCCTAGTATGATGTCGTACCAGACTTTACCGCGGAACATGCCCAGCCACGGGGCGCAGCCGCGTTTCTCGGAGGGTTACTGCACCCTGCCCCGCAACAGCATGATGAGGCCCGACAGCATTTGCAGCGTGGCCGGCTCCGCGTACGACCAGGCCCTCCGCCCAGCCTTCACTGGCAGCGCCACCTCAGCAGAGAAGAGGAGGTCCATGAGAGATGACACCATGTGGCAGCTGTACGAGTGGCAGCAACGGCAGGCGAGGCAGAGTCTGGCTGCTCCCACTGGTATGTTCTGGTTGAAACCCGACGGTTTCTTTTAAAAACTCCCCTCAAATATGAGGAATTGTTTTGTTTTTGTTGGAATCTCAAATGACTTCATGGTTTTAATCGGAGTCCCCAAACTTTTTTTGTGAGGGCCATATAACTTTTTTCCTCACTGATGTGGGGGCGGAGTCAGTTTGTAGGCTAACAGTTTTTGATTGATGCTAGCAGTGTCTTCTGTTAGCAAACAGTGTTAAAGGTAGTTTTGGTTATGCAGCCATTAGCAGGAGCTGCTGACTCTGACGGTCGACATGGCTGGGTCAACAGACTCCACGACTTATTTCATGTTTGGTCATGGAGCCACCATGGAGAGATAAAAGAGACACATGTGGATCTGGAGCTGCAGGTTGCTGACCCCATACTATACTATACGATGCATACTATAATTCAAATTCAAATTTTATTTATAAAAAAGTGCTTCTCATACTTTGCGCACATATACAAAAAGAAAACCTTCACTCCCCCCACCCCACCCCCACCCAGAATAGTATAGTAATGTACTATAACATACTATACCATACTGTACTTTACTTTACTATGCTATACTGTACATACAATACGATACCATACCATACATACGATACTATAAGATATAATGCGATACTATGCCATACTATACTATACTTTACTTTGCTTTACTATACTATACATACGATGTGATACTATACGATATGATACTATACTATACATACGATACTATAAGATATGCGGCGATACTATACCATACCATACTATACTATACTTTACTTTGCTTTACTATACTATACATACGATGTGATACTATACTATACATACGATGTAATACTATACGATATGATACTATACTATACATACGATACTATAAAATATGATGCGATACTATGCCATACTATACTATACATACGATACTATAAGATATGCGGCGATACTATACCATACCATACTATACTATACTTTACTTTGCTTTGCTTTACTATACTATACATACGATGTGATACTATACTATACATACGATGTGATACTATACGATATGATACTATACTATACATACAATACTATAAAATATGATGCGATACTATGCCATACTATACTATACATACGATACTATACAATATGATCCCATACTATGCCATTCTATACTATACTAACTACACTATACATATCATGTGAAACGATACGATACTATACTATACTATACTAAACTATACAGCACAGCACCACACCACACTATACTATACTATACTATACTATACTATACTATACTATACTATACTATACTATACTGTTCTATACTGTTCTATACTATACATACGATACTATACAATATGATCCAATACTATACCGTACCGTACTTTCCCATACCGTACTTTACTCTACCGTACTTTACCATACCGCGCGGTACCGTACTTTAGCGTACCGTACTGTACTTTACCGTACCGTACAGCACCACACCACACCACACTATACTATACTATACTATACTATACTATACTATACTATACTATACTATACCATAAAACATGAAATCATGTTCAAATGTCTTTGAACTGTATTAAACAGAGACCAAGGTTTCATTGCACCATAACATCTCTTTGTCTGCCCTCCAGGTGCTGGTCACTATGCCACCCTGCCTAACAAAAAGACCATGGACATTTCTCACTACGCCGCTGCACCCTCCATCCCCACCTCCCCGTCTCACAGCACCGTGGGCCTGTACAGCACTTTCTCTCCTCCCCGTCAGTCGCTGACTCACAACCCGGCCAACTCGCACTCCGAGGTGACCTCGCCTGCCGTCAGAGGGGATGGGACGCTGGAGCGCAGGCCACGGTCACTCCCTCCTAAGGTAAGTTATTGTGAAAGCTACGCATTTTAAGCCATTTGGGTTGTTTGTAACATAAAATAAAGCAGTGAAAGTGTTTTATTTCACCCTCTCCATTATCATCATCACATTCTGTTTCTTTTGTCACAGTATGGATATTCTCTGGAGCGGCGATCTGTGGCAGCCTGCACCTCCACTCAGCCTATCACTGCACAGACTCTGCAGGGCAAGACGGTGAGTGGAAATTTGTGACTCCCAAAAACACACCTGTTACACATCCAACACACACATACTTGATACACATCGAAAAACATACATGATACACATCTGAAACATACATGACACACATCTGAGACACACCTGTTATATACCTGACGCATATGACACACAACCAACACACATTCTACACATAAAACTGCACATACAACAGTCACATACCTGGTACTCTGAGCATCCTCAGCTGTTGATGACATTTTTTATGTACCATATATTAAAATAACAATCAATGAGCTCCTCCCCAGCTGTTCCTCTATCCCTGTTAAAAGATCTAGATTTTTCTTTTTTGTTTTATTTTGTTTCTTTGAACCAGATTTGTATTTATTTATTTTTTTTTAGCAATTTTAGATTAAAACCAGTCAACCCTTAGTCAGTGCTGTTTTAGGAAACTTCAGGAGTCTTAGTATTTTCCTCCGTCTTGCTGTGTCACAGTTTGTCACTCTGGTGCATTGAGAAGAGTGTGTACAGTGTCTGTGTGTTCGATGGATGGATTTTGTCCTGTGCTCACTAAATCAAACTTAGAGTGTCTCACAGTAGCCTTTATCACTAAGCTCTTCTGAATGTGATTTATTTTATTTCATGGAGGCACCATGCCTCATGCTTTCAGCTTCAGGTGATCAGCTTCGTCTCACGAACAAGTCTGTGAAGAAAATCAGTCAGACGTTTATGTTCTTACAAGACTGCATTTGTAAAACAAAATAGGAGGTGGGGGGTATTACTTTTTAAAACACGGTGTGTTTTAAACTAAAATAATAAAAACACTTGTTTATGTACCAGAAATAACCATTTACCAGTTTCAGTTCTTTATATACTCTTGACTTTTCTGCTGCTCAGCACTCCATGTTTACTTATTTTCGGATCTGCTGCAGGTTTCACTTCAGGTTTGAACTGAAGTCTGGTTACTGTCAGTAAAATGTCTGAAAAGGCCAAATCACAACATTCTGGATGAAACCACATTTCTGCACTTCTGAGGATGATCAAAAATAAATCACTGTGGTGTTTGGCTGTTCTCCTCTGTGTGTGACGCTCTGTGCAGCCCGAGGAGCTGACCCTGCTGCTGATCAAGCTCCGCCGGCAGCAGGCGGAGCTCAACAGCCTGCGGGAACACACTGTAGCTCAGCTCGTGGCCCTGGGCATGGAGGGGCCAAACGCCAAGGTCAGCAAGGACTTGTTTGTGTGTGCATGCATGTGCAGGGAGAAGCCTAAACTCTGTGGGTGATGGTGGTGGTGTCGATGGTGTTGGGGGGTCTGGTGGGTGTATTGTTCAACACAGAAAATAAACGTCCCAGAACAGGGCCATAACCTCGCCATTAAGTCAAATATTTTAGTAGTAGTTTAGTCAGAACAGAGAAAATTGAACAGATTGAATGAGGTAGTTGAGTGAAGGTATTTCCTTTTTTTTAACATGTGTTAAGAAAATGTATCTGTATATAGTTTCTTTAAGACAAGAATAATAGATTTTCTTCATTGCAGTAGAACAACTTCAGTTCAGAACAGTGCATTGAACAATTTTGAACAATCTTCTATTTTGAAAATTCTTTTATTTTGAAAATCAACCGGATCCTCTCAAATAAATATTAAATCCCTTTAGTTTAAGTTGGGCAAAATGACAGAACAATCTTTTGTTCTGAAAAATCTTTTGTTTTTGAAGACGACAGGTAAAGAAGGACAACAACACACAGCAAATCAGGCAGTGTGAAGTTTATTCCACTGGAGTAAAGTTTACACCCAATTCTGTGATTATTTGGGTCCAAATTCCCAGTGTCAAAACAACACTGTCCACTGAAGTTAATTACATAACACCAAAATAGTGTAAAATTCCAACACTTTATTTAAACTCTTTTGCAGATATTTTTTGACTCTGTCCAGATGATGAAGTGTAGAAATAAAATCTTATCAGAGTTTCATCAACAGCCTATGAAATCTAATTATTATTAGTGGAATTGGTGGAATATCTTACCAGAGTTTGATGTTCAACTGCTGTTATTACTTGGTTTTATTATTACATTGATAAATTTGAGTTGCATTCAAGCATACTGTGTCTATGTCGCTGGAAGCCCCTCCCCCCGCCGTGAAATCTGAGTGGTTGATCAGTCTGCAGTCACATAAAGGTTGGGGACCACTGTCCATTGTGATCCAGGGACATTTTCCACGAAAGCTTCACTTACGTCATGTCGTTGCAACTAAAACTGCTCAGATACATTCTAATAAACAAACAATACTGGATGGTGTAAAAACATTTCATCTTTAAAGCCGAGGGCAGTGAGAGAATCCTGCATTTGCTGAGTTGTTAAAGACCACCCAGATCGTCTTTTGAGTTAAGTGTTCCCAGTAGTCTTTTAATCACAATTTAGCCATTTTTACCCAAATACAACCCTGTGTGGGTTTCTAGGAGGTAGTTTCTGCAGAGCGGCAGGAGTTCATAAGTTGTAAGTGGGACTGTTCCTCTCTTCATTGCTGAGAGCTCTCTGTTCACATGCTCTTCCGCTAGCTTACTATCACTCACAACCGTAACCTAACATTAGCGGTGCAACAAAAACGGCGAGCAATGTTGGAGCTCTCCAGGCGTACAGATTCGAGCACAGATGAGGAAAACAAAAACAGTCTGTGAGGATTATGTGTTTGAGTTTGGTTTTCAGTTGTCTTCTTGGGTTTGGTCATTTCTGAGTAGCTCCTCTGAAGTCATCACAGTTATAGACTTCATAAGGTGATCGTATTGATCAGATTTTCTCTTCATGAACTCAGTGATGTCATTTCGGTCATTTAGAAGAAAAAAGAACAAAAAGGGTTATGCCTCGTATGAATATTCCTTAATAAACTACTCATAAGACATTTGTAATGTGGTATTAAGCTGCTTATAAATACATTTATTAGCATTTGTAGGTTTCTTAAAAACGACTTACAAGTTTACGTAAAAAAAGTAGTGAGCACTGTGTCCAAATTGCTTTTACAATCCAGGGCACTAGATAGTCCTGTACGATATAGTTTTTGAGTAGTTAGGGATTAGAGTGGGAATTTGGATATAGCCATAGTGTCTGGTCTACATTGTCAGGTCATCTGCTCTGCTTTGGCATCTTTTTGTTTCTTCATGGTTTTCATCATGCTTTGGTTAATTTATTAAATGTTTAAGTTTATGTCACCAAGCCTGGTCTCCTGCATTTTGGGTCCTACAACTTTAGTTCTCAACGGAATGATCTGACCACCTTGGAGGAGAGTTTTTGCTCTAGTAGCAGGCCTTTCTGCCACTGCAGTCCACGCCACATCATGTCGGAGGGGTTTTCCTGCTGCCGTTTTCAAGCCTTGCCGTGCCACATCCAAACTTCTCTTCCTGAGGATCATCCTTGAAGTTTTCCTCCCTGTGGAGGGTCAGCGAGGTTGCTCCTCTTCATGTGTTTCTGAGGGGGGTCACCACGACCGTACTTCATTCTCCCTGTCCTAGAGGATTGTCGCCGTTCATCCCTCTTGGCCATGGTTCCTGTTCCAGAGTTTCACCAGTGCTTCCTGCCTTTTCCTGAGGAGGGGTTCTCTGATACCCCTCACATCTGTTTGGCTGCATGAACCCTCCGGACTTGTTTTTGTATTGATCCTCCAGGTTCCCTCTTCTCGGGGGTTTGGGCATCTGGGATCTGCCCTTTTTGGGAGGGGTACTGTCAGGAATCTGTGTTTGAGTCTGGTTTTTCAGTTATGTTCTTGTTTTGGTCATGTACTGAGTTATTTCGTGTCAGTCACCACAGGTTCATGTTAATCATCATATCATATTTCATTTGTTAATTGTCCTTCAGTCTATTTGAGTTTCTGGTTTTCTGTTCTACATGGTCAGATCATCTGCTCTGCTCTGCTTTGCCAAAATTTTTGTTTATCCATGAGTTTTTGTCATGTTTTGGTTAATTTATTAAATGCTTAAGTTTCTGTCACCATGCCTGGTCTCCTGCATTTTTTGGGTCCTACATCTACAGTTCCTGATACAGACATACAATGATGTGTCTGTCTACAAGTGGATGCCAAGGGTATTTTGTACGTCTTAAATAATTTTTTTTAAAACTTATTTTTTAAATCTGCTCCTGATTCAGAAATTTAAATAAATACGTTCTCAGAAATGAAATTTTCAGCTTAAAAATGTCCCAAGAACATGTAAACAGATTTTCATCAGAGTGCGTCTAAAAAAGAAGCTGTTGTATTTGAAAGTTTTCTGGTGTTCTTGACTTTCAGATCAATACGCTTTTGACTTTTACACAGACTTTTTTAATTATAGGTACAAAGAAAAAACATAAAAATGGGAGAAATATAAAGTAGAAGTTGAAATCTCCCAAAGAACATCAATATTTTGACATCTAAATGGTACAATTAAAAATATTCCTAAATATGCTAAATGAATGTTAACACTAGTAAAAAAAAGATTATTTGTTGATTTGACCAGAAATAGGTTACATATACTTGGTGATATGCATGGTAATCGGTTATTTTTGTTTGTGTTGTCATAGTGATGTGATGAGGCAGCCAAAAGGTCTTTTGGTGTTCTGTTGGGGTTGTGCATGTTGTTACATGTCGTCGTATCAGTTGTGATTTCAGATAGCAGAAGTGTATCTAAGGTGATGCACAGAAACAAGTGTTTCTTTACAGTGACACAAAGGAGATAAAGTCTAAGGGAGTGACCTTACAAAAACACTCATCTATGAGTTCTCTCGTTCATCCAAAATAGTCCCACAGCAGAAAAAGGGCTTTTCTCCACTTTCAGTTTAAGACTTCTTATCCATGTAGCTTGTAGCTCCTCTGATTTTCCTAGAACAAATCATCTGAGCATGGATGAGCTGTGAATCATGTTAGCCATGATAGAGTGAGTTAGAGGCAGCAGGTGAAATCAAACCTTCTGAGCTGATCTGTGTCGTAAATGTTTCTACTATTCTTGTGTATTTATTACCTTCACCATGTTTTTCTCCTCTGTCTTTGAAACCCTTTTTCCACCTTTTTTCCTCCTTGTCTTGTGGCTTCTACAGACAGATGTTCTCACCCATCACCTCCAGAGGAACCTGACTTACCTGGACAGCCAGGTGAGGACTGTAAACTGTCCCTTACTGTAGACAGGATGTTCAAACCTGTAATCAGGCCTGATATGTTTTTTCTTGAGACTAAAATAAGTTTAATAAACCTCTTGTGAATTTGACGTTTATCGGTGGGTTACTTTGATTTTGCCAGAAGTGGGTGGTTAGGTGTCACCAGAAGAATCATGATCAGATGTATAATACTTCCCAAAACATCTATATCTGAGCAAAGCTGTCAGGTCAAACTGTCATCCCTACAGAGTAAATTTAGCAGCTTTCACTGAGAAATGTCTGCAAGGACTTGAGAGCTGTCATAAAGCATTAAAGCTTGGTGTCACTACAAGGCAGTGAGCAGCTGTTCCCTCCAGGGTTTCACGTCTCACTCTCAACCCACCACATGCGTAATGTTTCAGTGGCCTTGTGAAGGACGTTCTTCAGATGTGGCAAGTGTGGGATCCACTCTATAGATGAAATACAGCTAGACCAAAAATGGTTTTCAGCATCATCCAGTCACCGACTGGAATCATGACAGCAGAGAAAAAAGCATCACAAAGAGTGGTGCTTTCATCACATACACTGTGTACAACAATGCGTTGCGTTCACACCGAACACAGTTTGTGCAGCAGGGACGTCCTGTTTCAACATTAAGTCAGGTGTACAGACACGATGAGAGGTGCTATTTGTCTGGAGACGACTTGTTTCAGGCGGCACGGCGAAAATTCTGATGCACAAGTTAAAATATTCAAACTTGATTTACGTCAACCAATTAGGGACAGAGCTTTGGCCTGTGACGTGGATGGAGTCCCAAACCAACATGAAGGAGTCTGATCGTTCTCCACCTGAACTTTATGATATTTTTCTTATTTGCATCAAAACAGTAATGAAATGTTTCTTTAAGTAAGTTTATTCTTATTTATATCTTTTTCCCTTCTTGGACTGATGCAGGTTGACAAACTTGGTTACAGAGAGACGGAAGTACCGCTGAAAGCAGCCGTCTCAGTAGATGGTGAACTTTACTGTCTTATTAACCCAGACAAAGAGACATGATTACTGATGCTTTTGTAGAACTCTTCAAACTGAATAAATATGATCTCTTAACATCATCCTTGTCTTCTATGCATTATTAAAGGAGTTATACAGACTTTCATGTGGTGAGAGAGCAGGAAACTTTGGACAGTACCTCCTCCCACACGCAGTGAGTTGTCCAGTTTATGAACACATTTTCGTACAAGCATCCAGTTGCAAATCCGCCGTGCGTCTGAAGAGAGGCAAATTGTATTTGGTGTGAACGCAGCATTAAACTTAAACAAGTTAATTCAGCTGTAGTAGTAGCTTTCATTTGCTTTTCATCGTTTTCCACGAGGTTCCTCAAGGTTTTGTCCTGGGGTCCCTTTTTTTATATATGCTACCCCTCTCCGTTATCTCTCATAAACACACCAGATCATTTTCACACTGGTGAACCCCTCTCCAACCTTCTCCCTTCTTTTCTCGTTCATTAGTGAGCTGCAAGAAAGCTTGATTTTCCTCAAGCTTTCTTAAACTTAATAGTGAGAAAACTGAGGTTCTTCTTGATGGTTCTAAATTCATTTTATCCTAAACCAACAACTCTTTAGGTCAGCTCCCACTCTTTTCTTCTTACCTTAGTGTTAAAAGTGGGGGTGTTTTTTTTTCTTGACAGTACATTCTTTCCACTCTCACACCAATACATTTATGGACACTTCCAACATTAACTGCCTTCGCCCATCACTCGTCCCCACTTCAGTTCTTGCAAATAGCCTTGAAGAGAATCCTCCAGCTTGCCCCTCTTTGGTTTCACTCACAAATGTCTCCAAAAGCATCAATTGGCCCAGATTTCTGCTGGTTGTTTTATCACCACAACTTCCTCCATCCAACCATCACATCACTCCAGTTATCCAGAAGCTCCACTGGATCCCAGTTAAGTTCAGGCTTGAATTCAAAATCCCTGTTTCCTTTCGTTAACAAGCTTGCTTTTTAATATCTTTTGATCCGCCTCACATTTCCACTCCCTCCCCCACCCTTTGATCCTGTCCTTTGATCTCCTCGTCCTTCTTTCCACCTCTGTGGTGGACAGAGCGAACTCCATCTCCTTTGACCGCAGAAGTATCACTTTGTTCCTTCTTTTCTAGTTCAGGATCTATTGTTTTAGTTTGACCTGTTTGTGTCTGGTGTGTTACTTCACTGTTCTACTGCTACTATTTGCCATTTGTGTATTTTACTATACCTCCATATGTTCTATACTATAGTGTGTCAAAAAGGCATTTTTCCCTTGTGTTATTACTTCTTTGCAAATGTCCTCTACCTGTGATGACAACTGTATCCAAATGCCCTCTTCCTTTCTGGTGCATACTAGACCAAGGAGAATGAGCCTCTAATCTTCATGATCCACACTATGATTGAGAACTCGGCACCCAGGCCGCAACTCTACCAGCAAGTAAGGTCTATGGCAGGATCTGGCTGGAGCTGATGTAAAGGCTGCCCCATGTGTCCATGCGTGAAGTCGTTTTTGAGTTTACAGCTGATCATTGCAGCCTTTATAAATATGGAGCTAAATTGGTATTATTTGAAACCCAAATATCACAAATTGAGAAAAATACTGGTGCAAAAAAATGTAAAATGTCCAAAACTTTTTGCTATTCTAAAATAAACTTTTTTAGGTTTTAAAACTCAAAATTTAAATTTCAAAACTTTCTTTCAGTATCAAATCTGTTTTTCTCTTACAAGTCTTTTTTTTGTTTTCGAATCTGAAAATGTCAGTATCATAGTCTATCATAGTCTGAAGTTGTCCCAAGATGGGTGTAAAAAGCAGAGTTTTATCGCGTACAAACCACGCGTCCAAAACGCTGTTCTAGTCCGTACAAAGCGCCATCTTATCGTGCTAAATACAGGCGTAGAAAACGTCCTTATATGCTTGTAGACATGGCTTCATGAAAAACTTCCGACTATGATAGTACAGATATTACAGCCATTATCTGACCATAATTATCCAAGCTCTCAGAGTCAGTGAATGCACCCGGACTGAAGTTACAACCCTCATCATTTTTGATTGGTCCTTTGAGTTAGCCCCGCCCCAACATGCCACAACGGGGCCAAAAGTTTGAAACGGAAATTTTCAGATTTGAAAATGAAAAATAAAAGAGTTGAAAATGGAAAAAACGTTTTGAAATTGAAATTTTGAGTTATGAAACCTACAAAATTGAAG
>NW_023416909.1:7369-42830 GCF_002922805.2 Oryzias melastigma | reverse complement strand
TGAAGTTTATTTTAGAAGAGCAAAAAGTTACGGACATTTTACTTTTTTTTTTTGTCCAAACACCAATTTGTTTTATTTGGGTTTCAAATAATTTTGGTCTCAATGTAGCTCCATAAGCAAACTTCTCATCAGTTAAGGAAATAAAACAAATACAATTCTCCATTGAAATGAATAAAACTTGCTTTGTTTTATGTTCCAATTCCCTTTTGATTCGTTCAAAGTTTTATTCAAAAGCTGAAACAAGTTGATTTTTCTATTTTAGATTAAGCAAGAAGCACCTCAGGTGAACAAAAACACCACATATTACAGAGACATAATCTAAATGCTGAACCCATGTTTGAGAAACTCAACCCAGACCAAATTTTGTGGATTTCACTTTGAGCACCAATCGCTGACAGTAAGCATCGTGGTAACACACGCCTCTTACCTTTTGATTGTAGAAAAAACGTCTTTGTATTCAGATAATTCAATGCAGTTTATTCAGTTGTCTGCTACAAATCAAAACATGAAGTCAAGCTAAATGACTTTCTTTTAGATATGGTCTCTGTAAGTAACAAGCATGAAGAGGAAAACTCCCTCTGACAGGATCTAAACACAGCAAAGATGCTATAAGCGTCTGAAGTCAAGCAGGACTTCAAGACAAACTGATGCAGAAACTCAGGAGCATCAATAAAGATCAAGACAAGTTAGTAACAGTAAAAGTGACACAATCGCAGATGAAAAATAGAGCAGTTTTATCTCAAAAGACGCTAAAATCTAGACTCCTGAGGTTATGTTTCCCTCATTTATTTGTCAAGATTCTATTTTTACCACATCTGGAACCTTTAATTGTAAGGTGTTTTGTTTTCCTTGAGTGAAGAGAAGCAGCCTAAAGCCAGAACGGTGCCCACCCAGCCCACTTGTGCATCCACGGCTTTCATTCCACCGTCAGCCTCCGCCTGGATGCAGTCATCCCATCCATTCGTTGTAACTCCTCTCTGTGTTTGCGCTGTTTTATGATTCCTGTGAGCGTGTTGGAGGTGAGCATAGCCACGAGCGCTTTACCAAACTCGTTCTTCATCTGCATGCTTCAAATGACTGTTATCCAGATGTGTTTTTGGTTTATTCTCTACTGTTTTTTCTCGGTATTTTGGTGTGTTGAATCTTCATAAATGAAAGATTTGCATCTTTTCAAGACATTTCTTTAGGAATAAACCTGTAATGTCTCAGGTTGTACTGGGCTATCAAACACGCCTCTCAAGTTTGGTGCATACTTATCTAGCGGTTTACTTCCTTCGTAGAAGCTGTACAGTCACACACACATTCACACACTGATGGAAACTCCACCACCGAACACTGACACCAACCTATAACCACCAGGACCAATGTGGGGCTGAGTGTCTTGCCCAAGGACACTTCCACACATGGGTGTGCAGGGCGGGATCCAAACCTGCACTCTTTCAATCATAGTTTGCATGCTCGACCTAATCCTTTGTACAAAATAGAATTTTCTGCGTACCAGCTGCGACAGCGTTGGGGTTTGAACTGCAGCTGTAATGACAAAGGAATTGGCTTCAAGCGCAGACTTCTGTCACCTTTTCTCTGCTTATATTTCACAATAATTAGTTAAAGTAGTTGAATAATGTTCCTGTGATCTAGTTAAGACCAATGGTGCCTGAAGGTCAGGAATTGTTGATGATACTTGTACGTCAAACTTTGGAATTTGGACTAAAACTTCAAGCAATAATCAGCAAATGTCTTTATTGGAGGAAATGTACTTTTGAAGTTGATGTGAAGCAGTTAAAGAAATGTCACATTTTTTCAAAGAAGAACTGGTTGGGGAAAAAAAGCAGATATGAATACTTCTGCAACACTCAAAACACAAGAAAAACTTTTTTCTTTACATTTTGGTTTTGTTGTTTTTTTTTGTCGGAACTTTAAAAGTGGCAACATCTCTTTTGGTCCATCTCTGACTGAAAGGAACTACAAATGAAAGTGGAGCGAGCACTTCTACACTTCAAATAATAAACTATTAGATTGTCATCAAGGTTGTTTAGTGTTTAGCCTGCACCATTGACTGTATATAGAGAACTGGACCGAGTGACCCATGGCATTCCAAACAGAAAGTACCTGCTGGTTCCAAGAAGCCAAAACTCCACAGTCTTGTGTAGAGAAATAAACAGATATTAATTAGTCATTCTAATAACCAAGAATAACCGTTCTTGCTTTGATACATTTTTAAAAATGTTCTTAATAATTCTAATTTGTAAACATGTTTTCGATAAAGTTATTCAAGTTATAAACTGACCAATCAGATGCCTTAGTAGAAGTAGGTGGAGCCTGCTGGCCTCTCCATTTGATTGACAGATGTTGTGTTGCCCACTTTCAAGTGGTAGGGGTGATGGTAGGGTCTTTCCTGATTGGCTAGAGCACGGGTGTCGAACTCCAGGCCTCAAGGGCCGACGTCCTGCTGGTTCTCCAGAAACCCTATCTTATCTGCTGCTGATTACCTGGATCAGGTGTGTTTGCCCAATAAGGAGCTTCAAAGGCAGATTGGTTGGAAAACATGTACACCGGCCCTCGAGGCCTGGAGTTTGACACCTGTGGGCTAGAGCGTTTGCCATAGAAATGTTGCCTCATACCAATCGACTCTTACTGACAACGCCTGGCTCCTACATGGCAGCAGATGTGTCTCAAAAAAGTGGTGACTGAATGAACTTTATTTGGGTGGAGCCGGAAGTGACATCACACTTCCACTGATCATACACATAGTAGTTGTGTAAGAAATGAGATTTGACTTTAGTGCCAACGTCAGTAACTTGGGTAAGATAGATATGGCAACCGCAGGAAGTCTGTCTGGGTCTTTGTGTTCCAAAATGTCATCCCTTCAGTCTCTTTCTGGGTCTATTTTCAGCAGCTTCAGAGTTCTCTACACATCAGCTTTTGATGTAGCATTGATGCCATTAAAGCCAGAGCTGTTTAGGCCTAGTAGGATAGAATACATGCAGGACAGTGATCCCTGAAAATGAGAAACACTGGTTTCATCCATGTGAATCCACATTTAACCATAAACAGAGTTGCCCCCCTGGTGTGTAGCTCTAAACGTCTCTCTTCTTTCAGATCAACCCAGACAACCTACAGGGAGGCTCCTTCAACCAGCACACCAAAGAGATTGACATAGATGTAAGAAAGCATCACTTTCAGGGAAGTGCTTCGGTTGAATTTGCAGCTGATGTATTTTATTCTGCGCCAGACCAAGCTGAGCAGACTGTGTGAGCAAGACAAGTTGGTAAGGACGCAGACGGAGAAAGTCCAGCAACTTCACAGAGAACAGGTACAGCATTTAGACTAGGGGTGTCGAACTCAATCGCACAGGGGGCCAAAATCCAAAACACACCTTAGGTCGAACAGGATAGACATTTATTATACACACTAAAAATACATTTTTGAAACTTTAAAACTGTAACATTTTAACATAATTATGAACTAGATTTTTAGTGAATGCTGTAAGCTGAATTTGGCCGCTGAAGATGCTAGTGCTGATAACTGAAGATGCTGAAATTGATAGCTGAAAATGTTGGAGCTAATAGCTGAAATCACTAAAGCTAATAGCTGAAAATGGTGAAGCTGATAGCCAACTAAAATATTAGCTGAATGCCAAATTAGCCTAGAAACAGCAAAAAGATGTAGGTGAAAAAATAGCTAAGCTTCAAAATAGCCTAAAAAACTTAAAAAAAAGCCTAAATTAGCCAAAACAGCTAGCATGCGATTATTAGCCTAACTCCAAAACACACTAAAAACTGAAATAAGCCTAAATTAGCCAAAACAGCTAGCGTGTAAATATTAAACTAACCCTGAAAGAGCCTAAAAAACGGAAAAAATGATAAATTAGCCAAAACTACCAGCAAGAAGCTCAAATATTAGCTAAACTCCAAAATAGCCAAAAAAATCTTATTAAATGCCAAAATAGTCCAAAAAGCTAGCAGAATGCCAATTTTAAAACTTAAAAAAAAAAACTTTTTAACATAATTATAAATAATTAAAAATCAGGAATATTATTCCAGAATAAATCACCTGAAACCTTAAATAACTTTATATTTTGTCAAAATTACACAAGTTAGAAATGAGCACAAGATAACATCGGGCCATTAATAACAACAAACGGATCCAGCCCCTGTGCCTTGACTTTGACAAATGTGATTTAGACGATACATTTTGACTGATCGGTCCCACATGTGCAGTAGGAAAGGTTTTTTCGTTTGTTTGTTTTGAACAGCACACTCTGGAGACGGCACTGCTGCTGGCCAGTCAGGAGTTGGGTGAGCAGAGCAGCAGCAGCAGCCCATTCAGGCAGAGCCTCGTCCAGCAGAGAGACGAGCTGCAGAGCGGCCTGCTGAGCACGTGCAGAGAGCTGTCCAGAGTCAACACCGTAAGAACATGCACCCCAGCCCCAGCTGGTACACACACTGGGTAACATGCCAGCTCAGCGCGCTGTAGCACACACAGGTATGACTGTTGTGAAAGCCCACGCTCTTTGCAGGAGTTGGAGCAGTCCTGGAGGGAGTATGACCAACTGGAAGCGGATGTCATTCTGGCTAAGTCCAATTTGTTGGAGCAGCTGAAAGCTCTGGGCAGCCCTCAGGTAACTCGCCTCTATGTGCTCCCAGACACACTACCAGTTACTAAGGGGGGGCGTATCGATCTGAGTATCGATACTAAGGGGAAGTATTGATACTAGCCTGGTGAGAGTGATACTTTCTTTGCATTTTTTTCTTTAATACGTATAGTAAAGAGCTTCTGGAATTATCCTATAATAGAACATTTAAAGAAAGAAGTATCTGTATTTGAATCGATATTAGCGATTATAATTACGTGGTATTGGATCAATCCCCAAAATCCCTACTTTTGTGTCCTCATAGACAGAGCCTCCAAGCCAGCAACATATCCACATCCAGAAGGAGCTTTGGAGGATCCAAGACGTGATGGAAGCTCTGCAGAAGAACAAACCTCAGCGAAGCACAGACAGCAGTGAGACTTTTGAATCTCTCAACCCATTCTATATGTGCTGAAAAAGCTGAATGTGGTTTGTGTGTTCAACAGGTAGTCCTGCTTCCAGACCGCTCTCCAGTCTGCACAAGAACGAGGTGAGCCCCGCCCCACCTGTACCACACCCCCAGCATTTAAAAAAGACATTGACCAGAGTGGGTTCATCAAATATTTGCATGCAGCCCTATAAGAATGTAATCCATTTGGCTAAATAAAAAAGCTGTTTGGATTTGGCTTTTTTTTTTAACTGACTCAGATGAGAGCATTGCTGGATTTAATAACTTTATTAGTATTTATCTTTTTTTAAATCTCTCACAGAACGTAATAGCGATACACATTAATTTTAATGGGTTAGCTTTCATAGGTTTCTTCATATTAAGTCTACTTTGACTATGTGACCATAACAGCTGTAAACCTATCAGTGCTCCTGTTATAAACTTAAACATATTACACATATTTTTAATATTTCACATTTCATTTGCAGCAGTGAAGCAAGCAAAAAATATCATCATTCTCAGCCGGCCTTTATTCTTTTACAGATAAATAATGAGATGAGCTAATAGGTGGATGAAGGGATTGGTGGGTTAATGAGTTGATGGTTAATTGGGTTTGGGTGGAGGGGGGTGGGGTGGTTAAGTAGATGAGAGAATGGAGGGATGCTGGAATGGGTGGTTGTGTTGACAAATGGTTGGATGGATGTTATGGAAAACAGACGGATGGACGGATTGGTGGATGGGTGGGTGGGTAGATAGATTAAAAGAGAGAAGAATGGATGGACAGACAGATGGATGGGTAAGCCGATAGATTAATGGATGGATGGAAGAGGACCGATGGATGGGCAAATGGATTGATGAATGATAAAAATGGATGGATGGACTAATGGATGGATGGATGACAGATTGATGGATGAATGGAGATGAATGATGAAAATGGATGGATGGATCATGAATGTTGAAAGATGGATGGATGGATGGATGGATGAGAGATTGATGGATGGATGATGTATTTTGAAAGATAGATGGATTGGTGGGCAGATAGATCAATGAAGAGTTGCATGATGGCGGATTGATGGGCAAATGGATATGTGGATGATAAAAGATGGATGGATGAATGGATGATAGATAGATAGATAGATAGATAGATAGATAGATAGATAGATAGATAGATAGATAGATAGATAGATAGATAGATAGGATAGGGTCAAAGGATAGATGGATGGATGGGAAACAGAATGGATAGATGGATTGGTTGGTGGACTGGAGCGTACAAATAGATGAGCACATTTTCAACATCCTCCTGAAACCTGAGAGAACAATGGAAAAATGAAAAGAAATAAGAGTCCCATATGTCCAGTCTATCTGAAATAATTTGCAACCTAAAAAAAGAAATTACCGTGTATTTAAAAAAAATGGTGGCCAAATTCAGACCATCTCAGGTTGGGCCATGAGGTGTTTATGGGCGTGGAGATGGTGCTGCGTTCAATGCTGTCCCGGGACTCAGACGTGCTGTGTTCACCGTCAACAGGCAATCACGCTGCTGCCCCTCTGTCCTCCAGCAGAGGTCAGCAGTGTGCCCCTCCGCCCACACCTCCCTCAGAACCCTTACTCAGCCGAATGCCCCCCTCACACGACCCCCTGCCACTCACAGCCCAGCAGCCGGCCCGCGCACACGTGCCGCCCTGAAGCCCGCAAGACCAGTTCCAGAAACGGGGCACACAGCGTAAGAACTACCACCATGTTCCCACCCGCTCCTCCCTCCCACGTGTCTGGTGACCTCAGTGCCTCCACCTAAGCTCCATCAGTCACCCATCAGTGCCTCCTTGGATGTTCTGTTCAGCTGTAAAGCTAGAAGTGTGAAACCATCTTTTATTCATGCCTGCATGGTCTCCATCCAGGTTCCCTTGTCACTCGTTTCACTCACACCTGTTCCAGTTCTGACATCCATCCATTTCTGGATGTCCTCATTCTGAGCCTGCTTTGTGGCCTTCTTGCCCTTTTCATTGCAGTTCTATTTTGTCAGTAAACTGTTTGTAGGAGGAGCAAAGTTGTCTCGTCATCGTGGATCAAACTATGTGGGGAACATGGGGCATTCTGTATGTTCTCCCTGGTACTTCACAAAGTATGGCTTTTTTTTTGTTCCTGAAGAAAACGTCTAAATTTGTACTGAGTAGTGTTCCTTCTCAAATGATGGTCCTCTCACACAGTAGAATGGAGTTTCATGTAAAAGCAAACATGTTCTTCAGGTCAGCTGCAGTTTAAAGGTTGATCTAGACCAGGGGTCCCCAAACGTTTTCTTGTTAGGACCACATAACTGTTTTCTTCTTTGACGTGGGGCCAAGGTCCTTAATCCTTAATCTTCTCTTCAACAATCACCTACAGCAGTCTACAGACTACCGACTATATAAGAGTGAACCTGAACTCACCACGGTGAAGGAGGAATTGGATGAGGCTAATAATGAGGAGAAGGACAAGACAGAAACCTCTACTGAGAGTAAAGAGGCTCCGGCCTCCAAAGGTATGCCCGCTCAACGTGAGGCAGCTTTTTCTCCCCCAGATTGGAGCTCTTAGTTCGTGTGCTTATACGCTGTCTTCTTTAAAGGGCACCCCTACCCTGTGGGCATTGTCTCGCCCAGGACCAAGTCGCCCATGAGCCCCCTGGAGTCGTCCTCCATTGCCTCCTATGTCACACTAAGAAAGGCCAGGAGGCCTGAAGCCAGATCTGTAAGTCCTGACTGAGCTCCAGCAGAGATGAAAGAAAGACGTCCTAATTGTGAGGCGTAAAGAACTTCCAGATTTCTTGCTTGACACTTGCTGAGTCCTACAAAAATCTGAAGTGTTTGAACTAATTTTTATCAGGTGAAATACTTTGAACATCTTGGAAAAACATCCATCTATCAGATATTTCCAAGGCCAGCAGAGACATGATGATTTACAAATGTCAGAGTATTTTGATGACCTGAAGACTTTCTGTGAAACCACTGACTGAAAGAAGAAAAGTGGATGACGCTGAGGCTGTCCCAGCAGGACCGTCCCAGGAGTGCAGTGGAACAGGCAGGATTTGGAGAACGGGAAGTCGGGAGACCAAAGATGAGCGTCGAGGAGCAGCTGGAGAGGATCAGGAGAAACCAGGAAGCCTTGTCGCTCCGTGAGAGGAGGAGAGAAACGCCATCCCGATCGCCCTCCTTCAGCAAAGACAACCTTTTACTCCAAAAGCAGGTCAGAGCTCGCACAGACACACATGTGCCGTATATATGTTCTGTCTAGACTTTGAGAGCAAGTGTGTTTTGTGGGCTTACAGACACAGACCCATATGGAAACGGCCTGTCCTGACCACCTGGAGCTGGAGGCAGCTGTCCAGCGACTGAAGGTATCTTGCACTCAAACCTCCGTCTCTACTGCCCTTACAGGTGGATACGGGCTGTCTGTGAGTGAAAAATGGCAAATCTAAAAGATCTTAGACAACCCGTAAGGTGAAAATGTTCATGCACATTTTTATCTATGGGCATGCTGCGGGCGATAGGTCATAGTGAACATTTAAGCAACGGACAGGGTTAAGAAAGGTGGGATGCGGGCGTGTCGTGTGAATTTTTGATTTGTTATTTGATATTGTCATTTGATATGGGCTGGGAATTGGTTAAAAAAATAACTAGTTAATAGCAAATCTGAAAAATTAATGGCGATTAATCACTTTTTTTTGTTCTTTGTTGTTAAAATATGATTTATCTGCATATAATCACAATATGAAATCACATGCAAAATTGTACATTTAAAACATTTATTTATTTGGAACCTAGGGGCTAAAACTCAGTTTTTGTCAATTTTTGAATTTACCTCCGTATTTTGAATTTGAAAGATAACCTGCTTGCTTATTTGGTATCATGTTAATCAGCACAACCACACCTATGTGACACTACCTTTATTTCATCATTTTTCCATGTTATATTCACAAACTAGTCATAAAATCATGTATAAACTGAAAATTCAGTCTGGAAAAATGTGAATGAGTAAACGGAATGAAAATTTTAGGTGCTTTTATAAAAACAACAAGAATAAAATTTGCCAGTGAACTAATGAACATGTTTTTGAATGAAAATACAAAAAAATCCAGGCTAAAGTCACAGATTTCTTTGGTCCACATATATTTATGTTGATAGAAGAACATCACAGACCTCAGGGCTCCATGATGTGATCTTTCTTATGTACTTGGGTCTGCCTCTGTGGATTCAGCTATACCAGGCAGCCCAAAAAAGAAGTATTTCTCTCCTAATAGCACTGCTCTCTATTTGACTTGTTCCTGGAATTTTTTTTCAGCTTTTTCTTTTTTTCTGATACATTTTATGTATAGTGCTTGTTATTGTGGAAAATTAATGTAGGTCTCTATAATGTTGTTTTTTATTATTTGTTTTTCTATTTTTAATCCTAGTTGAGATGTTTAAATTGTCTTTGCATTGAGTAATTTGTTGATGGCATTTGCACTTCAGGGCCACCGTACAACTGCGTGTCCAATGTGGTCACACTCACTGACTAGAATGACTCTTAATCCCATGACCACACAACAGCTGTGTTCTGTGTCAGTGGAGCCGACGCTTCTTTGGGAAATATTATGAAACCAAACCTGTCTCTGGCCCAACTTGGGGGAAAAAATGCTTTAAGTTTAGTTTCAACCCTTTTTTAACTTTTGTAAATAAATATAATTGTCAACATAGTTGTTCAAACTTGAATTGAATATTTTAAATTTAAGATCAAATTTGTTCTCAAATGGGGGCGTGGACTTTTCATTGTTTTAATGTCAAATCCTGATCTCTTCAATGAATGTGTTTACATGAGGGTGTTTCTCCTAAAAAGAAAGGCGTGTAATGACGAAAAATTATGTCAAACTGGAAAACCTTAAACCTACAAGTGCTCCAAGTCCAGCTTTTGTACAAAAGAGACACAATTTTTACCAAAAACCCGAAACAGGAATGAGCAAACTGAGAGATGTAATGTGATTTTTCAGAATCTGCAGGATGCAGGAAGGACAGAAGGTGAAGAGGAGCAGCAGAGAGAGGACAGGCTTCCCATACAGAACAACAACGCTGAAGATGAGGTACTGCCATTGGTGTGCGGAACATGACACTGTATCCTGTTAGCATGGTTTCCTGCGCTGTGGAAAAGCAGTAAAGGCAGAAAACTAATAGTTGGATAATTAAAAAAAAAAGAAAACTTGACTCCAGCATGGCTGGTATGGCTGTTAATGTTAATATTTGCTTCTGACTCTTTTGTATGTATTTCTGATGAACTCCTTCTTAGACTCAAGACCTACAAGATTTTAACATTACATAGTTAATCACTGTTTCCTTTTGGTTTAGGAGTTTGGATCTGAGGGCTTTATACAGGAGGTTTAGTCAAACTTGAATTCCCTGTCTGTTTTGACGATAGAATCATTTAGGTTAAACAGTCTTGGTCAGACACGAGTCTTAGGGGAAAAAAACAGTTTGTTGTTCAGAAGAAAAGAGGCTGAAGAAATCCAAATTGTAGATCCTGGAAACATGAGAACATCAACGTAGATGTGGGCTTTAAGACGAAGCTGAAGACCAACACATTCTCTTTCCTGACTCGTCACATCTTGACGTTTAGTTAAGGGCTTTTCCACGTCACTTTTTGACATCTTGGGTGTCCCCAACTCGTCGTCTTTTGACGTGCTGGCTGTTGCCATTAAAACATGGGTCCACAACCTTCGGGCAGTGGAACAGAACCAGCACTGATACCCTATTACAATACCGGTACTCTAACCTTAACCCAGCACGGATGCTGGTACCGAACCCAAACTGATACTAGTCGCCTTACTTGGCGGGAACTAGTCCTTGGGATGCCTTCAGTACTGTCACCCAAACCCATTACCATGATCCTAACCCGGTACCAGTTTGCATCCTTTACCACATCTGATACCCATCCCAAGGGTTCCGGACACTTGATTTTATGAACAGCCAGCACGTCAAAAAACGACAAGTTGGGGACACCCAAAATGTCGCGGAGGGGCCCTTAAGCAAACGTAAATATGTGACGAGTTGGGGATGATAATGTGTTGGAAGGGGCGGGCGGGTTGTTGTGGAAATGACTGGTTTCAACTACAGGAGTTTGATTGGTTAGTAGGTCCACCAAAACCCCCATCCATAATCTAAGTACTTGAGTAGCAGAATGGGAACATAAGCAGAGGAAGAATAGGCAGTTCACAGATAGTGTCATCCATCAACAATTTGCAGCTTCTTCTTCTTAAAAAAAAACAGGTTGATACATTTAAACAGAAAGAAAAAGAGCAATAGTCACATGACCTTCAACTTTTATGGAGAATCACTGTCATGATCAAAACAGGAATCTATAGTGTTGAAACAATTTGGTTGACTATCAGTTTGAGGTTTAACAAACACAGCATGTGAAAGTCTTGGTTGTGTTACAACTGTTTGGAAAAACCTTTTCATATGCAGGAAACCCTGCAATGTGCAAGTTTGCGAGAATTGAGTCAGTGTAATGCAAAGTCCAATGAAGCTCAGTGATGAGATCAGAGCCCAGATTAGAATGAGTGAACTCCCAGGACCATTCCTCAGGACAGAATTCTTCCCAGACCACAAGATACTGGAAGATAATTGCCACTGCGGCATGACGACTGCAATTTTTGTGTACTTCCTTGTTAAGAAAGTACCCAAGCCGCTGCGGCCGTGGTGCAGTGGTAAGGTGGACAACTCCTGATCGGAAGATTGCGGGTTTAATTACTCTGAAAACTGCTTTGTGTGTTTGCCACAGTTGTGTGAAAGCCAGAGGGTGGTGATTCTGGACAACACCTCGCAGCCTCAGCGTGTTGAGATTGTGAACTTTCAGCCCTTCGAGGATGATGGAGACCACGAAGAGAGTCTGTCCAGCTCCCCCACAAAAACAACCACAGAAAGCAGGTGTGTTGGGATAGTGGGTGGGTGGAGGACGTGGTGATGCATTATTTTTATTGGTCCAGGAGGTACAGTACACTCTAAAAAACTTGCTAAAAAGTATTTTGAAGCCTTTTGACAGATAAAACTGTGGGGTCCACACTTTAATATAGTCTCACATGTCATCCTCTTCCCACAGTCTATTCATTTGTCCATAAAGGTCCATGTTAGAAAAAAATGAAGACAAAAATGATTCTGTTTGTGCAGTCAGTTTACCGAACAGGGAGATGCTAGAAAAGTACCAGTGTCAGTTGTTACAAACTAGGAACAAATTAAGGTAATTATTTCAAGAATGACAAACATTGCTTTATTTTCTAAGCTTTTTTGTGCATCACATCTTTTGTGAAAATGTTTCCTGAAAGTTTTGTTGCAAAATTTGACATAATTCAGGGGTAACTAAGAAATCAAGGAGTGTGTTCAGAGGAAAAGGATAGAAAAAGTGTGACATTAAGAGAACAGCAAAAATACAGAAAGATTCAGCACAAGGTGGGAGTGGAGAAGGTAGAACATTGGGTTCTCTCTGGTACAGAGACAGAACAGACAACCTCTGATCAGAATTAACATTTACTAAACCATGAATGAGGACTGGTATGATTGGTTGCACACAAAAGACGGAGAGGAGGATCTTTACGGGGGGGACAAAGAAACAGAGATGTAAGGATGTTCAGCAGGTTAGGATGATCCTCACCTTTGATCCTGAACTTTGAAGAACTGACGAATAAGCTTCTGTCTGTTAACAAGACCAAGATGGTCAAAGGATGGTGAGATTGAGGTTACAGGAAAAAGACTCAGGTGAATGAAGTGAAGAAGCATATGAATGATTGATGTAGTGAATGAGAACGTAGCGCTGATGGATGTAGTGAAGGAGGATGTAACAATGGTGGATTTAGTAAAAAAAAAAGGAAGTGAAGGTGATGGATTTATTGAAGGAGGATGTAATAGTGATGGATGTATTGAAGGAGAACATGATGGTGGTGGATGTATTTAAGGAGAACATGATGGTGGTGGGTGTATTGAAGGAGGATATGATGGTGGTGAATGTATTTAAAGAGAACGTGACAATGGTGGATGTATTTAAGGAGGATGTGATGGTGGTGGATGTATTTAAGGAGGACGTGACAATGGTGGATGTATTTAAGGAGGATGTGATGGTGGTGGATGTATTGAAGGAGGATATGATGGTGGTGGATGTATTGAAGGAGGATATGATGGTGGTGGATGTATTGAAGGAGGATATGATGGTGGTGGATGTATTGAAGGAGCATATGATGGTGGTGGATGTATTGAAGGAGGATATGATGGTGGTGAATGTATTTAAGGAGGGTGTGATGGTGGTGGATGTATTTAAGGAGGATGTGATGGTGGTGGATGTAGTTAAGGAGGATGTGATGGTGGTGGATGTATTTAAGGAGGATGTGATGGTGGTGGATGTATTTAAGGAGGATGTGATGGTGGTGGATGTATTTAAGGAGGACGTGACAGTGGTGGATGTAGTGCAAGAGGAAGTGATGGTAGAAGACGTAGTGAAGGAGGACGTGATGGTGGTGAATATATTGAAGGAGAATGTGATAGTGATGGATGTAGTGAAGGAGAACATGATGGTGGTGGATGTATGTAAGGAGGACGTGATGGTGGTGGATGTAGTGCAAGAGGAAGTGATGGTGGTGGATGTATTGAAGGAAGATGTGATGGTAGAAGATTTAGTGAAGGAGGACGTGATGGTGGTGAATATATTGAAGGAGGATGTGATAGTGATGGATGTAGTGAAGGAGAACATGATGGTGGTGGATGTATTTAAGGAGGACGTGATGGTGGTGGATGTAGTGCAAGAGGAAGTGATGGTGGTGGATGTATTGAAGGAAGATGTGAAGGTAGAAGATTTAGTGAAGGAGGACGTGATGGTGGTGAATATATTGAAGGAGGATGTGACAGTTTATTTGCTGCGTCATAGATAAACTCAAATACTGAACAAAAGGGTATTCGTCATTTTTTATCATTGATAAACTTCTTTAAACATACTGAATTAGGTCATTGTGTACAGGTCTTTCAAGATCCTTTTTGAAAATTGTTAACTATATTATAAATAAATGTAATAATAAAATAATAATATTGTAAACTGTTTCATGACAGAAATTACTCAGAGAAAACTTGGTTTTGACCGGTTCATATGTTGTGTTTTTTTAGGTTTCAAACATCAAGCCCTGAAATTATGGAAGACACAAGTCTACAAACAATCTCTGAGAAGAGCCTGGATTCTTTCAGGAATCTGACAGCAGACGACAAGAACCATAACACCAAAACGCTGGCTGGTAAGGAAGAAAGTCTTGACCCCAAATCTGGTTGTTTTGGTTGTTGCGATCACTTTGGTCTGTGCTCGGTCAAAATGAAGTGAACCATGTCGAGGCTGCAAGAGCACAGCTCTACAGATCTGCTGTAGTTCTTATAGACATGGGGGGTCTCCAAACCTTTGACCTCAATTAACCACAATGACTGGTCCAACAATGGTAACAATAAGAAATGGTGCACAGCAGCTGCAGCTTAGTGTTCTTTCCGTTGGTGCTTTGTTCTGCTTGGAATTTGCATCGCATCCCTAGAGCTTTTGGTCTTTTGAACTACATCTATAGCCAAAACAACTTTCTAAAAATCAGAATGTTTTAAAATGGAGACTCTGTTGCTCGCGCAACAAACCAGTAAGTCTATGTCCACTTCCAGGTCGACTTCCATTCCAATGGTGCTAAGAATGAAGTCGAAGTGGGTCGGAAAGTTTAGGTTTAGCAAGCTTAAGGAGACAGCTCTTGAAGCCCAGACTTGTATCCCTTCGGAAGGCGCTAGAGCATGTGATGAGGCCAAAGCTAAAACACCCAAACTACCAGATGCTCTTGACTGCTGTGCACACAAAAAAACAATCTGCAAAACTGCATGAATCATCACACTGCTTGTGTGTAAAGGCCTAATTTTATAGTCAAGGTAGTCAAAAAAAACAAAAAAAAAAACAGCACACTCTCCTTCATCTCAGTGTCAACAAGTCACCTTCAAATAAAATGCATCAAAGACATACAAGTGCTGAAGATCAAACAAGAATGTTTGGTCAGATGAAAAGAAAGCTGTTCCATATTTAAAAAGTCTTTCAAAGTTTCACACGCCCTCCTAACGCAAACATTTTTCTGTGGTGGATGATGAATGTTCATGGAACACAGATGCTAACCTGTAAAGGTCAGAAAGAATCCAGCTTTGCATTAATATTATGAACAAGAAAGGTTACTTTTGGACATTGGGGTGTTTAAAGAGCAAATATATGGAAATAAGTGTAGAAGACTTTGTATAACACATCCTTTCACATGACTTTGCACATAGAAACCATTTATTATTGGACACCGTTAAGGTCAAACTGTCTTTTCTAAATATAGCATGACCTATGTAATAAAGAGGACTCCCAGGAAAGAGACGGAAAAAAAGTCTGAAACATCTGTTACGAAACAAAAAAGAGACAAATTAGAAAGTTTAACAGCTAGGGTATTGGCTAGAGTCAAGGGATACGATACATATCTTGATTATCGTGTCTCACGATACAATATGTATTGCGATATATTCCAAGATTGTACCAAAAAAATGTTTCACTTTTTTTTAAGAGTATGACTTTAAAAAAAAAGTTTAGCTAAAGTTTCAACTGCGTGCTAGCTGTTTTGGCTAATTTAGGCTTTTTTTGTTTTTTTAGGCTATTATGAAGTTTAGCTAGTGTTTCAGTTGCATGCTAGCTGTTTTGAGTAACAGGCTTTTTTCAGTTTTTAGGCTAATTTGGCATCTAATATTTTAGCTGGGTTTCAGCTTCAGTGATTTTAGCTATCTACTTCAGCATCTTCAGCTGTCAGCACTTGCATCTTCCTTGGCCAAATTCAGCTTACAGCAGTCACACTAACATTATCACAGGTAATGCTATATATCTAGTTTTAGTTAGTTTAAAGCTAATGATGGTTAAAATGTGTGCTTTACATCTAGTTTGCGCATGACCCGATTAGTCGACTAATCGGAAAAAATAATCGGTGATTAGTCGACTTGAAATAATCGTTTGTGGCAGCACTCCTACTAAGCACCCCAATCCGTGCTCTCATATGATACTCGTAGCAACGTGGCACAGAGTTTTGGTTAGGGACCCATCCCAAGTAGAAATTAAGCAGTAAATGTCATATAACAACAAAAACTGCGAGGCTGACTGGACATTTAACACAAGCTGGTGTTGTTCTGGTGCAGCGTAGAGCTGCTCAAAGAGGCTCAGTGTGCTGGGCTGCCAACTAGTGGTCGGAGGTTTAAGTGGAAAATAAGAGTTATGAATCAATTATATATCGTCTTGTCAGCATTTTTAACAGATACAAGTATCGCCATACAATATATCACGATATATCACCGAATTGATTTTTCCCTACACCCCTAGCAACAGCTAAAACTCCTTACAAATGTTTTAGAGGATCATTGTTTAGGAGAAATTGTCCTGGCGCACCACTGACACACCTTTGCTTTGTCCTCTGACCTGCAGCACACATGCTGGACTTGGTGAGCAGCGACACGTGAGTGAGACTCGTCGGCATCACGCCAGCGACCTGCAGAGCCCAGATGTAGCCGGAAAGCAGAGTGTGCTCCATGGTTACTTGTACTTCCAACTGGACCACTCTGACACATCTGTCATCACACCACTCAGAGGCGGATGCTAACATACAGACCAAAAACAAGCTGGGCAACCATCATCTAAAGAAGAAACGGAGATAATGTATTCTTTTATTTCCTGTCTGTTCCAGATGTTTGATTTTTGTGCAGTTACTTGTCCCTCAAAACGCGTTTGCACCAAAAAGTTCAGAAGCATCTTTATGTTAAATGTCTTTATGCAGATATTAAGAAAGTAGGCGTTAAATTTACAATATTACCTTTTGTTTCCCCTCATTTTTTTATTCCTGATCAGTGGTTGGAAACCACAGGTTATTTTGCCTCAGAAAATAGTTAGCAGCAAAACATCCAATGCTCTTCTTCAGCAGTTTCATCCAGACCCCACCACAGCTCCTATGAACCCGTGTCTTTAATCTTTTAGTAATGGCGGCCTCCCTCTGCAAGACTTGCTCCGCCCCCGCCCCCTGCAGTGTGCCTTACCATAGATATACTACCGATCTGTTCTGCCTAAATGTGGAGCCAATACCCCAGAGGGCAGCTGTAAATCTACAATGGTTGGTGATGCAAGAATGGGTTTCAGCACAAATCCTCTTTGAGATCCACTATGGGGTCAAACCAGGTTCAGCTTAAGCAAATGGAAAATCAGAGTAAAAAGAAAATTTAAAAAACAGCTTTAAACCTCGAAAGTACATAAAACTTAGAGGAAAGTTTAAAAATCTGACCAAAAGTTGTAACTTGGAAATAAATATACAGTATTATAAAGTGGTGCTGCTGAATAATCCAACATCACAGCATTTGTTTTTTTGTTTTTTTTGTGTCGATTATAGTGCAAATGTAGCCAATGCACCTCAAAGTCACTACAGAAATTTAAAACAAATTCTACAATTCAGTTTCTATCTGTTTTCTTTTTCTCCTTTAGGTGTAAACCTAATATCCAAAATAATTGTACTTTTTTAAACAGGCTATTCGTGACAGTCTGAATTTATAGCAGCTTCAGTGGGTGTGTTCCAACTACTGAAAAGATGTTTATTTACCCTTTTTAAAAAACAAAATAACAAAAACAAAGCTGACCCTAGGAAATAATCATGTTTTTCATTTAGTGGATGAATATCCAAAGAGGATTTGTGTGATTTCAATCAATAGTCATGCTTGCATCACAAACCACATTTTTTCTTTTATTTTGAAAATTTTCTGCTGCAGGAAACTAAGACAGCTCCTACCACCCATCTCTTTATTTATTTTCATTTTTTCATTGCTGATGTATCTGTTAGGAGCCTGATCCAGCAGTCGGCACATAATTAACCGAAACTATCCATCAGCTTTTTCTGAATTAACCTATAAAGTGCAGCTGATCTGAAGAACTTAGAGCAGTGAAGGTTATATCAGTCGGGCTGTCCATATAAAAAATCATTTCTACAGTATTTTAATCCAACTTTGTTGTAACTTTAAATTGTAGTTCTCCAAAAAAAAAAAAACAAGACTAGTATTTCATGAAGTTTTGAGCCTACGGTTCCTCGCTGTCTGATGAGAATCCTCCTATCAGAATGGTAGAAACTGCAGCTCTAGTGTTTCTGCGCCTCTCTGCTGCTGTTTCCAGTATTTTAGATTCAACCACAAATTTGCTTTGCAGCTTCAGGAGAACTCAATAGAGCATATTCATCAGGATAAGTCATGTTTCTTGTTTTAGTTTTGCTTAGGTTATTCTGACAGGGAGGAGGAAGATTTCAAATCACAGAAAAGTCTGACGTTTACTCTATTAGCAGCTGTTCGAAGGTAAAATTGTTTATGTCTAAGTCTTCCTGACTATTTTTTGGCTTGTGGTGCGTTCTGTGGCATCATTTAATTAATATTCAAAAGATACTAAGTAGTTTGATTTACAATTTAGAATTCCACCTTTTCATTGTAAAAAGTCAATTCCAAAATCACTTCAAGTTGATCACTTCAGTTTTCAGTAAACTAAAGTGAAAAAAGGTAAAAAAAATCATTTATAAAACTGTGAATAAAAACTAATATGAGGACACTTTTTTGCCTAAAAAATCAATACATTTCTACAAATGAACCAAGATCAATATGTTTTTCAACCCTGTCCTTTTTAAGAAATGGCATAAAAGGAGAAAAATTAAATCATAAACGACCCCTGTGACAGTGAAGGACATGGTTTCATAAAAAACATTGTATTTGTTGGAGTTTGTCACAGCAGTTTAGGGCTGAAATCAAAATTTGTAAAAGTGCAGGAAGTCCGTCTTCAGGTCAGAACTGAACAGTTTACTTAACTTGCTGTTTTTAAAGAAAATTTCAGCCCTGAAAACGTATTTTGTACGTTCATGTTCCAGTTTCTTGGTAATTCTTCTGGAAGGTTCCGGTTGGGCTTTAGGGAAGCTGCCGATTGTCTCTTTAGCCACCAGTTATTGGCAGAGATCATCATCAGTGATGCCACAAATATTACAATTTCACACCACAGGGCGTAAAAAAGATCTTAAAGACAAAACCACTTCAGCTATTTAACATACTGAGGAAGCTGTTTCCCATCCAGATGCTGTTTGTCTTGTGATTCCTTAGTAAAGTCACATGATTCCTGTGCAGTCTTTGATTTAGATTTTTACCAGACCAGCTACAGTGTGCCTCCAGAACACGCTCTGCACTTATTCATTGGGTAGAATGGTTCCATACTCACCGGAAGAGCCAACACAAACCATAGACTTCAGTGGCCTTCTGAGTAAAGCTGTAAACACAGGAACATCAATCTGCTTGGAGATGCTCTTACACTCTTACCTTCAACATGCTGCTCTTCACTTTGTCCCTCTCTGTCTGTATTTGACAGTCCGGGTGGGACCCAGCCAGTCATAACCAGGACAGGGACTTTTAAAGACCCACTCTAATCATCTTTGGATCTATTTTCGAAGCGTTCCCAGTGACATTTTAGTTCATGCTGGTCTTATCATTAAACCTGTGTGGTTTTCTAGGACATAGTTTCTGCAGAGCGGCAGGAGTTCATTAGAAATCGACCACTAAAGTTGGTGTGGAGCAACCCCATCCCCACTTGTGGACCGCCCAGCGTATTTTAAGCTCTTTATCTAACAGTTTTTTTCATCAGTTTCATTCCCAACAATTTAATTAAAAAATACAAATTTAAGCTTAATTTACTTTATATATGTCCTCTGTCATAAAAAACATGCTACAAGAACATGTTAAAAGCACCAAAAACAATTTTTATTGGAGTGGGTCTTTTTAACCGAGATGCTGAGTCTAACATGGCCCCCATTGTTTTGTTTTTTTAGCGGATTTTTTAAAAATAGTTCAGTTAAAAGGGTTAAAATAATGTTAAAATTTTATTGACCTTTTTTTTCCTCACATTCTTATTTATTATTGCGTACAGTGTTGCACTATTCTAGTGACTCCATCAGACCGTTTTATCGTCATAATGACTCAGCATTTTCTAAGGCTATTTTAAAGCCGAATCCGAATTCCTCCCCTCCCCCTACAGCTTCTCCCTACCCACTACGTTTAGCCCTCCTAACGGAGAGTTATGGAAAAATAGTAGCTATGTCCGAATTCCTTTCCACTCACTTTATGGCGCGTTCGCCTTTTTTAATGCTGTCTGACACTACTAATTCCAAAATCGAGTTCACTTGAAATTTCCCAGAAGTCTTTGCGAAAAACTAGCATGCATCGATGCTCACTAGGTTTAGCAAATATAGACCACAATGCATTGCGGTCGAACAATTTTGAACAAAAAAAAACGTGTTTAAATGTATTTTTAAATAAACTGTCCACATTTTCACCATCAGAACACAACGTAGTCATAATTAAACGCCGAGAAATGTTTGTATTGATTTGATATTGACTTCCTGAAATCGGTGATGTCATATCCTTTGTTTAGAAAAACAAAAGAAAAGTAGTGAGCATCGTGTCCGAATTACCTTTATAGATCCAGGGCACTGTGTAGTCTCGCACTGTATAGTTTTTTGGTAGTTAGGGAGGGAATTCGGACATAGCAAGTGTTTTCAAATTTTGATGACACTCCCACTCAATGATGTCATCAATAATCACCGGTCAGCTACATTAGCACGGAGCTTCTAGCACTCAGAAATACATACAATAACTTTAAAAATTAAATATAAACTTCTGTGCTTCAGAGCACACACACGTGAAGAAATGGGTTTCTCCTCCGCGGCACAGCGCGGCGCGGAACCCTCCGCGGTGGGGGTTAGCTCTTAGAAGAACTATTTCGGACACTTCAAGTGCCCCTACATTTGAAGGGGTAGGGGGAAGGGAAGTATTCAGATTCGGCAAAACATTTACTCTTTGGGGACAGTGTAGCCAGAGTTATAAGTCCATGAAATATTTATGCGAAACAATTATTTATGTAAATAAATTAGTCTTAACTCTTGTTTTGTCAGTTAAGCCACTCCTCCAGTTAAAAAAACTCACACAGACAGCCTGTTTTTGTCTTAGTTTACATTATAGTAAGACGCGATGGTTAATAACGATATGTTTTTCGATGTCAAATAACATAAGAATCATGACATGTTTGACCTGCTCTTACCGTTAAAGTGCTGGTTTTGAGCGCAGGTGTGTTTAGATGGCTGCCATCACCTGCAGTGCCCAGAGAACCTCCTCCTGGTTGGTCTCCACAGTGGTTCTGATGGAACAACAACTGTTGTTTTTGAAAAAGCAGGATGATAACCGCCTTCATGATCCAGCGGCCTTTGGTCAACTGCAGCTTTCCGCCCTCAGGGGGCGCTACACTTAGACTCTGACATTTGCATGATGACTATAGCTAGAGCACAGCCTGCCAACGTCTTGATCATTCATTTACATGTGAGAATTAGCATTTTGTTGGGTTTAAAGTTCATACACAGGCCCATGGGAGCTAGGTCATGTGGCAATGACAGGAGTCAAAATGTTTGACTGAACTGCTACATCTCAAGCTGCTATCAACACTGAGCTGCAGATAAAGAGGAGAGGTGTCTCAACATTTCTCCTCAACACTCCTCCTCCTCCGTCGCCTCCTCCTTCACGCCCAAGTTACCACAGAAATCTCCCATCTCTGCCTTTTTGCCATGCTGGAGGCTCCCTGCTTTCACATGAACTGTCCTTCCTTTTATATGCATATAGAAATATATTTAAAAAGTGTTAAACGTTATGTTCAACTTCAAAAGTGCCACTTCATGCTGCTGTTTTTCCTCTTTTGTTCCATGACTGATGTTAGTGGACTAAAATTAATGTGATCTGCTGAATACGGGTTATGAGAATGCTTTGGATGTGTATCTGTTTTTGCAGTTTGTGTCTTCCGTTTAGTTCTCTTTGGTTTACATCTTTGACCTGACGTGTGAGGAGCCGGAGGACCTGACACAGATAGCACATGTATAAAGCAATAAGTTGGATGTTGGATCTTTGGGACATCAGAGACATTTAAGAAATGTAAAGACGATAAAATGAACAAACACTAATTTATGTACACACTTAAATAAGAGTGTGAATATTATGAGAGGCTATTAATAATATCTGTATCAATATGCAAAGGGATCATACTCCATCTGTTTTATATTATGTTAAATAAATGTTGATGTTCCTAAACCTGGGTGGAAAGCATTTTCTTACTGGTGAGTTTCTCTTAATGTGTCCTGCAACACAAGGACCAGGTTGTTTTCGCTTCAGAAATGTCACCCCTGCCACATACTTAAAAACTTAACAAAATTAGCATGTGACTACCACCTGATTTAAAAAAAAAAGAAATAATGACATTACTGCGGGTGAAACCATCAAAAAAAAGAATGTTACGGGGTTCATAAATATATTTCAAAATCCACCAACGAAACTTAAACATATGTGTCGGGGATGGCCACATCGCCTACGACTTGGCGGCCATTTTTGGACAAATTTTCAATACTTTGGGCAATCTTCACGAAATTTCACAACCATTGATATGAATAGAGATGTACAAAACAAGGCTGTTAACTCGTGTTCCAACGAAGGGAAGTCCGTTCAGTTGCCATTTTTCCGCGGTACGGTTATCGCACAATTTCGCCATTTTGGGACCAAACAATGTTAGACATCTGATTGGCAACAAGCAACAAAGAAAATATATCATAAAAAAGAGGTTTTTCAAGAACATGTTAAACGAGACACCAGAGCAATAATGGTTATTCTGACAAAAAGAATGACTGAGTAAAGCTGTTTATTTTTCTATAGAAGTCTACGGGATTTTGGCTTTCTCAAACTAGTGGGTACTTCCTATTTAGAACACCAGGGGGAAGGGATGATCAGTCCAGTTCTCTCTATGTACTGTCTATGACAGGGGGCGTCCAAAGTCAGTCCCCAAGGGCCGGTGTCCAACATGTTTTCCAACCAACCTGCCATTGAAGCTCCGTACTGACCGAACATACCTGATCCAGGTAATCAGCAGCAGATAAGAGAGAGTTTCTGGAAAACCAGCAGGAAGCCGGCCCTCGAGGACCGAGTTTGGTCTATGATCACTACCAAAGTTTTGTTGACCTTTTGAGCTCTCGAAGTTCTCAAAGTTCTTGAATATCACATTATGTACTTCCTACAAATTGGAGCTCCTTCATGGGATTTCAATTCATCGCCCCCTAACTCCTCGAGCATCATTGGGATGCTAATTAGGAAAAAATGTTACATTTAGAAAATTGTAGATTTTGTGAAGTTGCAAAAGTAGTGTTCCCCTGTCACTCTCACATTTTTGACTGGAATAAATTCACAATTTAATCTATGAATCCCTGTTTTAACCCTTCCGCTCTCTTTGGGGTCCAGATGACTCCAACCATATACTGATGTATGATTCCTTCCATGGCAAATGTGGACAAAGGTGGACAGGATTTTATGTCTGCCATGGACGTCTTCTTCACTTTCGGCTTATCCCTTTCGGGGTTGCCACAGCGAAACAGCACCCACTGTTTCGCATCAGTGAGTTGGCAGATTTTTTTTTTTACGCCGGATGCCCTTCCTGACACAATCCTGTATTTGAATGCCCCATGGACCTAGTTAGGCAGCAGCATCAAGGCTCTTTCCTAGTGAAAGTCAAAAATCAAAGATAAAAAAAAGTTCAGCACACTGTCTTGTGGGGTCCAGATAACCCCACTTTTAATGTAAACAAGCCAAGGAGAGCGAAAGGGTTACGATGAACAAGGCCAATGCGGTTAATCACTAGAGATGGCACGCAGGCTTTTTACTATTGTTCAAGATATGTAAAGAGCGACGCCATATTGGAATGGTATAAAAACACATGGCTTAGCAGACACAGTAAAATGACCATAAAATGCTTAATTTTGGTGTGATTTTATTCAAATCTACACACAGACTAAGATTTGCAAAAACTGTTAGACTCCTCGGTCTGTGTTTATAAACAGATTGGTGGGTAGATGACATTGTTGTAGACCACTAGCACCTGGTCCATGCCCGGATCAGTACGACCTGGTCTGAGCCGACTGACAACAGTGCAGCCCGGTCGACAGTATCAAATAAAAATGCGTTGATGCCAAGGTGAGCAAGCACCTCTGCTCAGGTAAGTCAAAAACTCACAGATGCCCCTGTGTGGAAAAGCAGAACAAAAGACATCCACCAGCAACCAGGAACCGGGCTTGAAGGTCTATCACAGGAGCCTCTGGTTCCAGAGAGCAGGAGGGCCCAGAAGCATGGAGAATGTAAGCACCAGCCCAGGTAGAGTCCAAACCTCCCATTGGGTCCGGTCCTAGTATAAGGCTACAGGACATCTAAAAGCCTCACTGGCCTCACCGACCACCACCACCTGGTAGTCCTGAACAAAGGCCACCCTGTGTAGCCGGTTCACTTATCCACTGCTTTAGGAATAAAAGGACATTGTGACACAGCAGCACCCTTGGACACAATGAAGTTATACTTCATAGACCACAATTTATTGCAGATCTTACAAATGACAATTTTCCAAAAAGAGAGAAAAAGACATCTTAGTGTTAGCTGCCTGTCCTAGCTCCTGCATGACAGCCAGGGAGAGATCTGATAGTTTATTATTTTTTTCCATAACAGAACTCAAATAATAATAGGAAATTTGTGAAACGAAGTGAACATCCTGTCCGTATAGACCAGCTATGTCTCTAGGAGTCCTGCCATTGCAGGACAAAGTGGGCCGTCTTTTAAAATAGATGAGCTTTGGTTCAGCGAAGTCGACGTCATGATGTAAAGCTCCTGTTTGCTGGTGTCGGAACAGAGGAGCACGGCGGACCGGGCCCAAATTTTCCGTACGAATACTTTGAACGAACCGCTTTTTAGGAATGGCCGAAGGAACCATCAGACCCGAACTCCATCCACCACCGAACGGAACCGCTTTCTTATCCGGAACTTGCTCGGCCGTGCCGGAGTCTGAACCGGGTGACGGCGAGGGCAGAGCACGCGTGAGCAGCGCGCGGTGCCCGGGTGAGGACAAGGGCGGCCAGAACCCGCCTGCCTGTCAGCCCACCGAACCGGCGAACGGAGAGGAACCCGACGCTCACCCCCCTGAGCCCCGCGGGGGGAGCCGGGCTCGGGCGGGCTTGTGTTACCGCGTGGAGGGCGCGCGGGTGCCTGAAGGAGAACAAAGAGCGCCCAGAAGGTGCATAGAATCCGCGGAAGGGCACGAGCGCGGTACCGATAGCCAGGCTGGCACCGAGCTGGGCTCACTGGACAGGGAGTCGCCCTGCCGAGTGGATTCCGAAGACAGGTGGGGAAGGATCCGAGGATCCGTGAGGAAATGATTATGCACCGTCCACAGAGGTCACGTGCGCTTTTACGACTTAGCCGCGCGGAAATGAAGCACCTCTGGGTGAAGAGATGGAGGCCGAGCAAGGCACCCCCCTCAGGGACCCGAGAGCACGCGCTCCTTTAACATCAGTATAAGACGTAGCGGTGAATAGAGTTGATTTAATGGATATTTTCTATGAAAAACGCCCAAAGTTGACGCTGAAAGCTGAAATCTCAGCACTAACGAACCTACCGAACCTGTTTTTCCAGCATCTGTGGATCAGTTCCGTGAGTCTGGGGAAAAAAAGTAAAGATTCCTTCAGAGAATGACGTTATGTTGTAAATACGATTCCGCTTTTCACGAGAAACGCCAGCATTACGGAACCAGAACCGCGTTAGCATCTGGTTATGAGTGATCTGCAGCAGAGCTAGCTTAGAACCCTTAACATGGAGAGAATACAAGTACTTCAAAGGCGGTAATTAGGCCGTTTATGATGAAAGTAGAGTTCATACCGGATCATTTACAGATTAAAAAAGGAGCATTAAAACAGTAAACATTAAAAACAAATGTTAACCTTATGTTTTTTGTCCTATGAAGAAACACATTTATTAGATAAAGTATTAGGGGCGCCATAAACAATATTAATAATGGTACAATTACAAAAAGTCATAATTTTATTTTTAAAAATAGTTGTAAAAGTTTGAGAAAAAGTTGTACATTTATTTATTTTTTTTAAGTCAAAATGTATGTGGAGTGGTAGAAATATGAGGAGAAAAAGTCAAATAATTTTTAAAAAGTTGTGATCTTCTGAGAATAAAGTTGTACATTTATGAGGTAAAGAAAGCCATTATTGATTATGATTAAAAAAGTGGAAAAATTATGAAGCTAAAGTTGATAAATTATGGTTTAAGCAAAATGTGCTAAAATTACAAGAAAAAGTTGTACATTTATGAGAAAAGAATAAAAATGAAGACAGAGTAATATTATAATAAAAATAAGTTATAATTTTACGAGAAAAAAGCTTTAAATTTATGAGGAAAAAGTTAAAAAAGAGAATAGAGTGGTAAATTTAAGAGAAAAATACATACATTTATTAGATTAAAACGATGAAATAGAAAAAAATAATTTATGACTTTTAACAATTAATTAGCTATTTTTAAAAGTTATCATTTTACAAAAAGCTGTAAATTTATAAGGAAAAAAGTAAAAAAAACAAAACAAAAAAAACAATGATGTACTAAATTTAAAAAATATAATATAATATAATAATAATATAAAATATATAATATAATATAAAAAATCAAGAATCAAGCTATAAGATTGTTAGAAAGAAAGTTGTAATTTTACAAAAAAATGTAGAAAATTTATTGAAGTAAAAAATTGAGGAAAAACATCTCTAATTTATGATTTTAAAAATTGTCAGTTTACGAGAAAAAGGTTGCAAATTTATGAGGTAAAAAGTAAAATATTGTGCGAATGAAGTGCTAAAATTATGAGACAAAGTCACTAATGTGTGATTTTTTAAAAATGTCATACAATTCCAAGAATAAAGTTGTAAAATTGTGAGAGAAAAAAGTTGTAATTTTACAAAAGAAATGTTGGAAATTTAGAGGGAAATACTTAAAAAAATATGAGGATGAAGTTGTAGAACCCTCTTAATTTTATTAGATCTTTTTTATTATTTATGAGGAAAACTAAAAAAATAAGTTGTAAAAGGACATATTGAAATGTTATTCTGAGGAATGTGCAGAAAACCATGAATTTAGAAATTAAAAAAATGTTTTGTTTGATCAGAACCGTAAATATGACAAATAATCTGACCAAATTTTAAAAAAAGTTTAAAAAAAAACAATTTCAAACCAATCTTTAATCGCTAAAATCAAATATATTAATTAGAATTCACTTTAGAGCAAATATATCAACTTCATCAATAATGATGAATTTATTATTCCATTAAAATGATGAATTTATTATTCCATTAAAATGAATAAATTAATTCTATATATGTTTTTTTTTCTGGAGCCGGAGGTGTTGCAATAACACTTTTGTTCCCTTTTATCTTATTTACATGTTATGTTTGGTCTTTTACTTTAATGTTTTAAATGTTTTAGTATGACGACTGTAACCAAAGCGTTTCCTCATGATGGAAGCAGCAGGACTCTGACCACAACCTGCAGAAACGAACCATCTCATCTTCTGAACAGCAGATATGCTGCCAGGTTACTGTCTGACACCCTCTGTTTCTCCAGTATCAGCTCCACCTTGATGGACATGGAGAGCACTGCGTCCAGCGGGCGCTCGACGCCCGCCATGCTCAGTAGCCATGATGGGGGTGTGACGGCGGCGGCCTCAACAGTTTCAGGTGGAAAGTCCCTGAACTACACCTGCTTCTGGGACGAATGCCAGCTGGTGTTCTCCAGCAGCCCGGACCTGGCAGAACACATCCGAGCTTCACACGTGGACCGGCAGAGGGAGGGGGTGAGTGCATCTCTGAAGTACGCATGCATCTGTTGGAGTGAACTGGACCACCAGAACCTGAAGCCAGCAGTTTGCATTAGCAATGTGCACATGTCAAAAACGTACGACCACAAAACCAACAATAGTGGCTGCAGAGTGTTTGTGTGTCTCTTCAGGTGTTTGTGTGTCTGTGGAAGGGCTGTAAGGTGTACAACACTCCGTCCACCAGTCAGAGCTGGCTCCAGAGGCACATGCTGAGTCACAGCGGAGACAAGCCCTTCAAGGTAACACAACCCACACCCGACCAACGCCGTCTTCCCTCCAGCCGGCTCTCTCATTTGTTTTCCCTTTCTGTTCCTGCAGTGTGTGGTGGGGGGGTGCAGTGCCACGTTCGCCTCCCAGGGGGGGCTTGCCCGCCACGTGCCCACCCACTTCAGCTCCCAGGGCTCCTCCAAAGCATCCAGCCAGGGCAGAGTGAAGGAGGAGTCTCCGTCCAAGGCGGGCCACAAGAGGAGGAAGCTCCGGAACAAATACAGACGCTCCCTTCGTACGTGGCTGCTCACGTGCACACGCATACTCATCATATGCACACTCATGCTGCTCACGTGCACATGCATACTGATCACATGCACACGCATACTGATCACGGGCACATGCATACTGATCACATGCACACGCATACTGATCATGTGCACATGCATACTGATCACATGCACACTCATACTGCTCACGTGCACATGCATACTGATCACATGCACACGCATACTGATCATGTGCACACTCATACTCCTCACGTGCGCACTCATACTGCTCACATGCACACTCATACTGCTCACGTGCACATGTATACTGATCACATGCACACGCATACTCATCACATGCACACTCATACTGCTCACGTGCACACTCATACTGCTCAGGTGCACATGCATACCGATCACATGCACACGCTAACTGATCACATGCACACTCATACTGCTCACGTGCACATGCATACTGATCACATGCACACTCATACTGCTCACGTGCACACTCATACTGCTCACGTGCACACTCATACTGATTACGTGCACACTCGTACTGCTCACGTGCACACGCATACTGATCACGTGCGCACGCATACTGATCACGTGCACACTCATACTGCTCACGTGCACACGCATACTCATCACATGCACACTCATATTGCTCACGTGCACACTCATACTGATCACGTGCACACTCATACTGCCCACGCGCACACACATACTGATCACGCGCATACTGATCACGTGCACGCGCATACTGATCTACGTGCACACTCATACTGATCACATGCACGCGCCTACTGATCACGTGCACACTCATACTGATCACATGCACACTCGTACTGCTCACGTGCACACTCATACTGATCACATGCACACGCATACTGCTCACGTGCACACTCGTACTGCTCACGTGCACACTCGTACTGCTCACGTGCTCACGCATACTGATCACGTGCACACGTATACTGCTCACGTGCACACGCATACTGATCACATGCTCATTCATGCTGCTCACGTGCACACGCATACTGATCACGTGCACACGCATACTGATCACGTGCACACGCATACTGATCACGTGCACACACATACTGATCACGTGCACGCGCATACTGATCACATGCACGCACACACTGTTCACGTGCACGCTCATACTGATCACATGCACACTCATATTGATCACATGCACGCGCCTACTGATCACATGCACACTCATACTGCACACGTGCACTCATGCAGAGACATTCATCAGCTCATGACAGACAGAGCCGTTTTCAGATCTTTACTTCCTGCTGCATATTTTTAGCATCGTTCAAGGTTCTCTTCAAATTAGGATGATGAAGATCTGCAGCTCTGATGTCCTCCTTCAAGGTCACTGCAGGAGCTGCTTCAAACTGTCTCCTCCATTTTCTGAAACGGACATATTTTAAACTTCAGAGCAAAGTTGAGCCATAAAATTCCATAAAATAAATATTTACGTTTGTTAGCAAATGTTTAGACTAAATACACTTTTCCCAGAGTTTATTGAGATGATTTAGCATTTAACCTTTTTATTGGCACTATCTAAATGTTAGCTTTGTTTTAGCATTCCTGCAGTTTATCAATTTTCTTGTTTGGAAATTTTCCTGAGCTACTTCCGCCAATTCAGTATAGCCGCTATCTTTAGCATCTCAGTGACCAGATTTAGCAAACTCGTGTGTTATGGAATAGAATGCAATGTTTTTGCTATTTCTCATTTATTTGTGGAGTTATGTTCCAAAAACAATGGAGACAATCAGAGCTTTTGTTTTATTTCTATGAGCTTTTTAAGCACAGATGCATTTTCACCGAAGAGCTTCAGACAGAACTTGATCACAAATCTTTATTTCTATTGTCTGTTGTAGTCATCTATTTTAAATTAAACCTTTTGAGATATTTCTTTTGAAAATGTCTCTTTTTCAGATAATGTTATTAAATGCTATAAAATAGTGTCAAACTTTTAATTTAGCAGAATATTCATCCTGACGACACAACTCTGACGTTTATTCATCTTTTCCTTCATCAACTTTGGACTTTCTCTTCTAATTTACCATCTACCATTTACTTTGGAGCTTTTGGAGCTAATATTCCATTTTTGTCCCAACTTTTGTTGCCCTCTTGACCCCCGTTGGTCCCAGCAGACTCTTCACTCATTGTGTCCTTCCGTTTACAGCCAGACCCCACGACTTCTTTGATGCTCAGACGATGGACGCCATCCGCCACCGAGCCATCTGTCTCAACCTGGCCACGCACATCGAGAGCCTGGGCAACGGGAACAGCGTGGTGTTCCACAGCAAGGTGGGGACTCGCGCGCTGCAGGAAGTGACTCGCAGAACCAGCGTGTCACTGTGGTGGTTCTTGTGTTTCAGGTCATAGCCAGAAGGAAGGAGGCCTCTGGGAAGGTGAAGTTTCTGTTGCACTGGACACCTGAGGACATGTGAGTCTTCACCTGGTTCACCCCCCCCTCACTTATGTAAGACAGTTTTGGTGACAAAAAAATGTTGACTGTCAGACTACCAGATGTTTGGGTGAACGAGAATGACCAACTGCAAATGAAGACCAAAGTGGTTCACCTGTCCAAGCTGCCTGCTGACACCGCTGTGCTGCTGGACCCCACCCTCTACAGGTGTGTGTGCAGACCCGTCCTCACCGGGACAGTCCCACAGAAGCTGTTAGAGGAGGTGCGGCGATCGAGACCCACATAGAACGTGACTTTGTATCCCCCTTCTGCAGTCTGAACTATGGCAGGAGAGGATAGAATATTTATTGTCATTCACACTATATTGATTCACTTTTTCTTTATTATTATTATTCTGTTTGTCTTCTTGGACGCCTCTAGCTCTTCAGCTATTAAAACATTCAGCTCTTTTTATGATGGCCTTTTCAACTGTTTTGGCAGTTACTGAGGATTTCTAGGCTATTTGGGGTTTAGCTAATATTTCAGCTACATTATAGCAGTTTTTGCTAATTTAGGATTTTTTTCCGTTTTTTAGGCTGATTTGGAGTTTAGTTAATATTTTAGCTTTATGCTAGCTGTTTTGGCTAAATTACATGTTTTTATCAGTTTTTTAGGCTAATTTGGCAGTTAGCGTATGTTTCAGCTACATGCTAGCTGTTTTGGCTAATTTAGGCTTTTTCCCATTTTTCAGGCTAATCTCGATTCAAGCTGATATTTTAGCCTGATAAAGCTGTTTTGGCTAATTTAGATTTTTTTTGTTCTTTAGGCCAATTTTACTAATATTTTAGCTAGAATAGAATTTTTTGTCAATCTTCTGGAATCTGTGACTGACAAATACTTATTTGTAGGGCTGCTAAGATTGGTCGATATTAATAATTGACGACTAATTTAATGGTCGATTAGTTGTTTTTCTTCTTTTTTTTTTTTTAAATCTCAAAACTACTGTGCGGGCTTTCTAATGCCACATCCGTGCACAGTATTGCTAATATAGGTCACTAGTTAACTCATAGGGAGTTATTGGACCCGACTGGGCTTCCAGACATCTTTTGTCTGTTCCTTTCATCTTTTGTCCATTTTATTTCCCCTTTTGTCCATTACCTTTCATCTATGGTCTGGCTCCCTTCATCCTTTTTCTGATTCCTTTCATCTTTTTTTTGTTTGTTTTGTTTTTGTTTTCCTGTAATTTTTTTTAGTTCCTTTCATCTTTTGTCTGTTTCCTTTCATCTTTTGTCCAGTTTATTTCCCCTTTTGTCCATTACCTTTCATCTATGGTCTGGCTCCTTTCATCCTTTTTCTGTTTCCTTTAATTTTTTTTTTTTTTGTTTTTGTTTCCTGTAATTTTTTTTCCAGTTACTTTCATCTTTTGTTCAATACCCTTTATCTTCTTTCTGTTTCCTTTCATCTTTTGTTTGGTTTCTGTAATTTTTTGTTTAGTTCCTTTCATCTTTTTCTGTTTCCTTTCATCTTTTGTCTGCTTTCTCTTATCTTTTGTTTGCTTTATTTTTATCTTTTGCTTCCTGTAATTTAGTGATTGTTTTTGTCTTTTCATCTTCTGACTGTTTCCCGTGTTCCAGCTAAACTTACTGGTGTTTTTGGCTAGAACACCAATATTTTTATCAATACACCATCGTCCGAATTGTCTTTATTTTATTTAAAATGTTTTACATCCAGGTCACAAACGGCCAGATTAGTCGACTAATTGAAAAAAATAATCGGTGATTAGTCGACTATTAAAATAATCATTTGTGGCAGCCCTACTTATTTCCAAATCCCAGCAGAGCAGAAGAAAGTTTCAGATGTAAGACGAGGATCATGAAACAGTGAATGCTTACTTAACCCTCAGCAAAGTTACAGACACTAATATGATGAGGTTGGAGAAACTCAATGAACCTCCTTTTGTCTTGCAGGATGTTCTTATGACCCGTCCTTGTGAACGCCGCCTCCTTCTCCCGTCACCCTTTTCTTGTTCCTCCTGAGCAATCCTGGGTTGAAGTGAAGTTTTATTTGAATGTTCTTAGGTTCTGAGCTGACTAAAGTTGTAAATAACTCCATACAGATTTGTAATATATTTTTATATTTTTTTTTATTGGAACTGTAGATTGTTTTTTTTTTAAACAAATAAATGTTAGAAACTTATGTTTGTCAAATATTTCTATAGAGAACCCCAGTCTGGAATATTAGTCATTTAGGTAAATAATTAATTTATTTAGTTATTTATTTTCTCACCAGATAACTCTTGGTAGGAGAGGATGGATTTGGAGTTTGTGATTAACACAAGCAAGATATAAAACTTTTAGGAATGTGCAGCAAAGCTGTCAGTTTAACACAAAAAATGTATTTGTCTCATCTCACTTTTTAAAAACTGGATTAAAAAGGCAGTGGTCTGAAAATGGTTTCCTTCAAGTACATTTTCTGATTTCTCATTACCCAGCTGGTGTTGGAGCTCTTGTTAAAAACTGTTACAACATATATCAAACCTAGAGGTAATTCCAATACATCACTACTGTTATATTGATTAGTTTCAACACATTTTTAAAATCCCACTCCAACCTTTTCAGCCTAATTCCTGCTTAGACGAGGAAAATCTATTTCTCCACAAGTGGATGCATCGTAATGGAGAGGAGGGAGGGGCTTGTTGCCCTCCCAACATATTTTTTACGTCTCAAATGAGTTTTTCTTTCCAGCAGCCTTTGTCTGCTCCTTATTCACTACAGGTTGATGGTTGTACATTACAGAAGTGAAGCTTGATATCTGTTTATCACCACTTCTTGCTTAGAAAGAACTTAAAAGGTGGATGGCCAACAAACACTTCCTCTATCGTGTCTGTACTTTGACTTAGCATTAAAACTATAAGGGAAACGAAACCCTAAATCAACTGTTTTTGTCTGTCGACCTCTATAAAGGTTTTAAAAGTGCTGTCTGTTAGTCTTTGCCACATTTTTCTAGATTAAAAAAAAAGTTTAATTTTTGAAAATAGTCAAAAACTCCCTACAGGTTAAATTGAGGTATTGCATGTGAATTTTGTGATTGGTCAAACCCTGTAAGTTTCAGAAGTCTCACGTCATGATCTAACGTAATAACAGTCCAGTCCCTAAGCCCCACCCCTCTGATTGGATTTTCACATTTCGGCTGTGGGCGGAGTCAGCCTCCACCTTCCCTGTTTGGTTTCCCTTGAAGCATAAGTCGTGTTTGATGTGAATGCAGCTTAAAACTGAGGGGAATATTGCTACCTGCTGGACAATGTAAACAATATCAAGTCAGAGATTCTCATCTTAAGTCTTCATATACCTCTGTGTTAACGTTCAAACGCGTAAAAGTACAGTAGATCTGGACAGCAATGCTGCTAGTGTGGTATTGCTCACACAAAAGTATAAATGAGGAGCACATTTTCATCCAATATAGACTTCCTGTTTGGATCAAGAGAGGGGAGGAGTTGGGATGTCCAGGGAATATACAGTCAATGGCGTGGACGTAAGACCCCGCCCCCAAACCCATCTCAAAAGCAAATTACCAGATAATCTAGACCTGAAAACCATACAATGAGGACAAAGAACAGAAATGAAAACATCTGTAGAAGATCAACATGAACCTGAAGTGACTGACAGGAGACAGAATACGACTGAAACTCCACTGGAACTCCAAACTAAAATCCTCACAGCAACAGTCTGATAATGACATTAAATATGAATCATTTCTGAATTCTGGGGATGAAAGTTGTTGGATCTGTGTTTAAGATATTACAATTTGTGTTAAATTTAATTAATATTGATTCAGCTGCTTCACAATGCTAAAATAAAGAGTTTCTGATATTTTAATACTTTGATGTTTTCCAAGTCTATAATAAAGTGAACTCATGATGACAGTAAATTGTTTTCATAAAAATGACACTTGTAACACTTTAAGTTACACATGTCATAGTAGTTATCTATTAGTACTTTATTTTAATTTTTTTTTTATTTCCATATTCCTTAGAAAAAGATGTTTGTGTTTCTCTTCAATGACTTTCTCCCTCGTCCTCCCCACGTCCCTGACTAGAAGCCGTGCATTCCTGTCAAGTACCTTCGACCTACACTGAGGAATCTGGATCTCTTATCCAGAACATTTGAAAGATTTTCACATTTACCTTGAAATCCTTATTTAAAATGTTCTTGAGTTGTTGTAGAGATTCTGTGTGAGGAGAGCTCCCTCACAGGATCTCTCCAAACTTGGGAAGAGAGTCCAGCAAAACTCCTCCCTGACCAGGCAGTTGTGAACCTTCACTGCTGAGATATTTGATCGTGGATTTTCTGCATTAATGAACATCTTGAGGAGTTTGAATGGTTTTTTTACCGATTCCTGAAGAATCGTTACATCCTTAAGGTCCGGTCCCACTGGCTTTCACGGCCATATCACGGCTGGAGGATAATATTCATCTAAATGTAATAAATTCTACAATGAAATAGGACGTGAGGTAAAAAAGAGGAAACATTCAATAAATGTCAGTATGTTTCATGAATATATCCGGGATAAAGATATTGTCATCAAATATTGGAAGATTTGTGGTTCTATCAAAGCTTTGTGGATGTTCTTCTGTCCTTAATAAAAGTGAAAATAAATTAAAAAAAACTTTGTCAAATAGCTCCATCTAGTGGAACTGTGTGGAA